>NW_023270447.1:41348850-41508958 GCF_011800145.1 Mirounga leonina
AAGGAAGGAAGGAAGGAAGGAAGGAAGGAAGGAAGGAAGAAAGAAAGGAAGAAAGAAAGAGAAAGAAAAGAAAGAAAGAAAGAGAAAGAAAGAAAGAAAGAAAGAAAGAAAGAAAGAAAGAAAGAAAGAAAGAAAGAAAGAAAGAAGGAAGGAAGGAAGGAAGGAAGGAGAAAGAATAGAAAGAGAAAGAAAGGAAAGAAGAAAAAATAAGTAATGCCTAGTTATACTTAAAATATAAATGGTAGGGCGCCTGGGTGGCTCAGTTGGTTAAGCGACTGCCTTCGGCTCAGGTCATGATCCTGGAGTCCCGAGATCGAGTCCCGCATTGGGCTCCCTGCTCAGCAGGGAGTCTGCCTCTCCCTCTGACCCTCCTCCCTCTCATGCTCTCTGTCTCTCATTCTCTCTCTCGCAAATAAATAAAATCTTAAAAAAAAAAAAAGTTAAAAAATATAAATGGTAATTTCCTTTCATCCTTAGGAAGCACCCAATTTTATCCTCCACCTTCAAAATTCTCTTTAAACAGGGATGTTCTGAGCACCTCATTAGGTATCAAGCCTGCTGACTGCCTCAACCAAGAGTTGTAGTAATAGATATCCCACACATTTATGAGGACTATAGGGTGACCACAAATTGCCTTAAAGCTTATGAATAATCCCAGTATGAATATAATGAAGAAAATGCTCAAAACCTTGTAAAATGAAGAGAAACATGATCTAACTTAAAGAAACCTCCAGATAATAAAATATTGCCACCATGGTCTTACTTCATGTCAACCTCTTGATAGAGCCAACATTTATCAAGTAGCTACTACAGGGCAGGGAATGCACTAGGTACTTTTCTGTACCTTACCCCATTTGATTTTCCTAACAATCTGATGAGAAAGACATTATCTGTTTTGCAGAGGGGCTCGGATGAGTAGAATGCTTTGCCTAAGTTCACAAAGTTAGTCAGTGATGTCAAAATTTGAATCTGAAGAGCCGCTGGCTCCAACTCCAGTGTACTCCCCACTTCTGTACTACAGTATTTCACAAGAAAACCAGTGGCCACAATCAACAAAGAGCAAAGAAGGTAACGCAATTGTTTCATTCATACTTTATGCACAGATAAGAGACAAAAGGATATATTTCAAAATGTTAACAATCGTCATCTACAGAAAACAAGTTTATCAGTTATTTTTTCTTCTGCGCTTTCCTGCATTTCCTAAATTGTTTTGCCCTAAATATATATTACCTACTTAATAAAAAGTAATTAAAACCCATTTCCATGGTGCCTGGGTGACTGAGTTAAGCGTCTGCCTTCGTCTCAGGTCATGATCTCAGGGCCCTGGGATCGAGCACCAGGTCAGGCTCCCTGCTCAGTGAGGGGTCTGTTTCTCCCTCTCCCTCTACCCCTTCCCCCCACTCATGCTCTCTCCCTCTCGATCACAAATAAATAAAATCTTAAAAAAAAACTCATGGAAGTATCACAATGTAATGCCAGTTTCAAGTACCATTACCACCATTTCTCACTTACGAGGCTGCCAAAAATTAAGAAGTTTGATAACAACACTCAGCTTTAACAAGGGTCTGGGAAAACAAGTAGTCACATATACTGTTAGTAGAAACTTAAGTTGGAACAAGGCTCTTTAGACAGCAATCTGGCAAGATCTATCATAATGTGACGTGAGTGTGCTCTTTGCTCCTTCTCCTAGTAATTCCACTTCTAAGAATTTATCCCATGGGTGTACCACACATACAATACATAAATATATATTCAAAGATATTTGCTGCTTATCAATAGAAGAATTGGGACAGTGCAATTTAAAGTAGTCATTAGAGAAAATGAGGTACTTCGCTAGGTAAAAATGTATAAAGTTATCCAAGACATAATGTTAAGTAAAAATCAAGCTCTATAATAGCATGATAGAAGGATTCCAGGATATACAGGCATTTATTATATATGAATGTGTATGTACACATGTGTCAATGTGCAGGAATCTGCATGTGTCTATGTGGCTGTGTAGAAGCTTGTAAATGCCTAGAAAATTCTGTAAGTACATACAAGAAACAATTAGTATTAATTATATCTGGAGGGTAAAACTAAAAGCTGCAGAGGAAGGAAGTGAACTTTTATTTTCATTTTCATGCCACTTACTGAATTGTTTTATATTTTCTCTTCATAAGTATGCATCCTGCTATAAACAAAAACAGGGTTCTTGTTTTGGTTTGGTTTTGCGTTTTAAGAGACAAGAAGCCGAGCTCTTACGCAATGGCTTGAAAACAAAGCAACATATAAAATAGAACTGTCTTCTGTTATAACAGCAAATGCTCACAAAACAAGACAATGTGTGAAAGCCTCCCAGGTTTCATTGTGCCAATGAGGCATATAATGGAGACAGTCCTCTCCTGGTACGCTGAAAGACAAAGCCGGGCTCCTACCACATTAGGCGATGTAGTGGCTGGATTTTAAGACCAATAATTAAAGTGAAATGCTGCTATACATTTCAAGGCAACCTAAGCCAATTTCCTTAGCAGTTAAAACCCAATTGTTACTGTTCTATCCCTCTAGCTTGTCTCCTTTTAGAGTAGTTGATACATCATGGCCTCAGGGTGCCCAAGACCTCAACTCTCCTCCTCTGCAAATGTGTCATTTTCCGGGATGTTAGAAGACCTGGAGTCACCGATTTCACTGGGACATTCTAAAAACAAAGTATGATAGGGTATAGAAAGCATGTTGCCAGCACTAAGATGCTATGAGAATATTATCATTTGAACTTAAAAAGGCTGACCCTTAATGTTGAACAGTATAGTTACTGATGTCATCTCTCGTATATAAATCCTGTCTACAGTCTCAAATACCTATGAAGCTATGAAGCCACCTCAAATTCTTATTTGATGCAAGCAGCCAAAATGGCCTCTTAAAAACACAACTCAGACTTCATTTGTCCCCCTTCCCTCCTGACTCACTAAGTGCTGGTTGTAACAATGACCTATCCTTTCACAGAGCTTGGCCCCTCTTCCAGGTCTTTGCATTTGCTGAACCTGGTCCTTGAAATGCACTACACACAGTGCTCTCTCTATTTCTTTTTTTTTCTTCCTGTTTGCTTCTGTTTCTTCAGGTGTCAACTCAAATGTTACCTCCTCAACCTCCTCAGAAAAGCCCTTCCTGATTGTGCTCTGTAAGGTAGGCTTCCCTCCTCCCCACCTCCACCTTGAGCTATTCTCTCCTTCACTCTAGTCCTTCCATGGCATTTAGCATACCATATAATCCTTTATCTTTATCTACTGGTTTATGGTGTATCTTGTGTACTACAATGTAAACCCATAAGCACCCAAGTCTTATCTGTCGCATCCTCCACTGTATCACCATGGCTAGAACCGTACCAGCACATAATAGGCAGTCAGGAGACATTCATAAAATGAATGAATGCTGAATTTACCCACTGCAAAGTGCTTTCATCTACATTCCCATATTTCCCCTTGCCTGTGAAACAGGCAGGGTCAGTATGATTTTTCTCATTTGAATTACCTGCCCAAGGTCAAAGCTTGTAAATGACAAAGCCAAAGCTTACATCTGAGGTTTCTGACTCATGACTCCCTAATATCTCCACTGCTCAACAGCAGCCACAAATTTGGACTCGGAAGGATTGAAATAGAGCCATTTTTCTAGGCTTTAGCAATAGCTGAAGGGGAGAGAAAGATCTGTTTTCTTGCAGGGAGGGGGTAGAAAAGACAGGGAGGGGGAAACGGTGTGCTATTATCTTGCACTCCCTAGCTGCAAATTAGTAAGTGAAATTCTTCATCTGAATGAAACGCAGCTACCTCTGGGATGGAGGCTTATGAAACCTCTCATCACCAAGTCACAGTGCGGAACACTTGGCTAATTGAAACAGCAAGTGAAATTTTAGGTAGGTCAGATGCAATTACCCCAATTGGAAAGTGACACCAGTGTTCACACCCACTGGGCCACATGCAGCAGGCTGGGATCTAAGTCACACACATACACCCCCACATACATACCCCCAAATTACAGTCATCCACAAAGCTTCCTATGGCATGGGGTTCCAAGTCTACCAAATATGCTGACTCACTAGAAAAAGGGGAGAAGACGCAGGTAGGACAGGGGAAGAAGAGAAAAGAAGAGTAGCACAGGCAAAGAGGAGAGACAGGGACAAGGAAGCCGAAGATGGAGAGGAAGGCAGAAGAGGAGGCAGAAGAAGAGAATATTGGGAAGGAGGACTGCAGAAGAGGGAGAAAGTGAAGGAAGAATAAACAGTGAAGAGAAATGTCACCCTACTGATTTCTGCTGTGAGGCTCAAGTGGCCAAATGCTGGCACAAGCCAGCCCTTGAGGATTTCTGGGGTCAGAGTGTTTTTTCAGGCCCTTGCCTGTTTCCATAGAGACCGAGAATTCCTGTTTCAACAGTCACCTTCCAGGTTTCTCTGGTGTGTGAGCTTTCTTCCTGTTTCCCCATCAGCAGGCAAGGAAGGACCCAGAGCCTAGGGCTTGCCCTGTGAGAACGGGCCTAAGGGCAGGCTGGCTACTTTACACTACCCTGGCCTCCAGCCACAGCCCTGGACTCAGACCAGTGCCATAGAATTTCAGTTCTAGCATTTCCACTGATTACCTTACTCCTCCCCTAGGCAAACACAGACCCTGCTCCTGCCTCCCACCTCTTCCACAGCACTCCTCTGGAGATCTGCACAGCCTAATGGGCAGCCCACCAAAAAGCTGAAAGCCTGGTGACACCTCATGCCAACCTGACAGCATATTCAGCCCTTGCGCTGGTATGCTCCTGGTGCACCTGTAGCATCGAAAACCAACTGGTCTCATTTTCCACTTCTGGCCAAGAATGAAAATACTACCTCCTCTTCTGCCACCAGGCTAGACACCTCTAGCTTGCCCTATACCTCCCACCCCACATCCAGGCTGCTGTCAGTCTGTCCATTCTTTTGAGCAATGCTTTCCTTTCTTCCACAGTTCACTGGCACTACCCTGGTTTGGGCTGTCATTATTCTCAGGTTAATGGGCACTTATTTGTCTTCCCTGTCCATGAGACACATGCTCTCTCCCTGGCAGGACACCCCTTCCCTCACTAACTCATGAATCCCTGGGGCCCAGGAACCTGTGTTTTCAACCAGGGTCTCAGGTCAATCTGATACAGCCAGGACACAGTTGGGAACGACAGATGGGACCCACCTCTTATGCAGCTGCCAAGTATCTCCAGTATTTGCACATTACATTCTTCTCTCTGCAACTGCAGTAGGATGTTTGGGGGCCCTAGGTAGTTTTGCCTTCGTGTGCTCATTCCCCCCCTTTACAAAAATTATTTTTTACTGCAATGGTATGAAGACGAATTCCTTAATTCCTTACTGTTATACTCATTTATTTTATTCTGGTTTTTAAAAGAAATTAAAATTAAAACATTTTTGTCGGTCTTAAAATTGTTGTGATCCCTAGGCGCCCTGCCTCAGCCCCTCTCCCAAATCTTCAGGACCCTCCCACTGGGTGCAGAATAAAGTCCAACCTTCTCAACAGACTTACCCTGATCTGGGTTCAATCTGTCTTGCCAGCGCCATCCACTATAGCACTTTCGACCCATATGGGCTCTGGCTTCCAGGCCCAAATGCAAATCTCTCAACACACCATACATGTATGACGATGCCACTGGGCCTTACCTCTCAGCCCAAAACAATTTCCCTTTCCTTCTCCACCTACCGACTTCCTGCTCAAACAGTACTTTCCACTGTGGCCTTCCCTCGTCCCCCCGGTTGAGATTATCCCTCCTGCTTCTGCACTCCATGGCACTGCATGTGTCTATTGTTATACAAGTTATTCACCCTGCCGTGTGCCAAATATACCCAATTCTGAGGTGCACTTCTTTCACAGCATAACATTTCTAAAATCAGGAAGTGGCTTATAACACATGCCAAATTCACCCGTGACCAGGTACAGTACGACCAATGTGCCAACAATCATTTTCTGCATGTGCAAACCCAATGTGCCTAGCAAGCACTGGACCATCTGAATCCTTCCTTGGTGCGGTCATTTGCATTGTTAACATCACACACAGGTGAATTTTAATTTTCATCCCTAGTGCCTTTTTAAATTATGCTTTGATGCATTACTGAAAGAAAAAAAATTTTGGATCCAGGCTATGCCCTGTGACATGTCAGGTAAAGCAATTTTAAGAACTAGAAATTGTCAGCTCTCTTGGCCCGTCATGAAAATTTCCTAATTCCTTAGACCATGAAGGGCTTATTAACTCAGACACTGAGCTGCTCTGTCAAATGCTCCTAAGTAAATTTTGAGAGATGTTGTTTAAGTAGACAATAACTATAATTTAGCTTTTTCCTGAGTTTTGCCAATGAGGAAATGTACAATTTAAACTCAGGATGCTTTAATCCACCTTGAAATTATAGACTCTTTCCAAAAGGAGTTCAAAATGGTGAGTACAGGTTATAAAAGGACACCATAATGCTTACATAAATTGCAGATGGCCAAAGGTGATACAAAGAATTTTTAATATTAAACTTGAAAGTAGCTAAGAATCCAACCTCCCAATACTGATGAAGAAACACACAAATCTACAGATAAAAGTCATCTATTGTTAGTTTGTTAAAAAAAAAAAAAAACTATACATTTAGTGCTTCTTTTTTTTTCTGCTAAAAAAAATTATCATGATGATGAATCATACAGTAGGTTGTATTTTTTTTTTTTTTTTTTTTGGTCAAGAAAGCAGTCTCTTGGTAAGCTTATTATTTCTTTCCATTTCCACATTAGAAAACTCTTGGGGGTCTGGGACTATGTATTATCTTTCTCTCCCCTCTAGCGTCCCTTGCATATGAAAAATGCTCATTTTTGAGTTGGTCTAGCTTTCTGCCAACAGTTTCATTTCTATCAAGTCTGGCCTCATTTCTATTAAAATCTAGTTGCATGCTTATTTTGTGGTTTGGATGGGTACATTTCATTATAAATTCCCTTTTTAAAACTTCAAAATCAGTGCATGCTTTTATTCATTCAACGAGTATTTATCAGGCTCCTAATAAATGCCAAGCAGTGACAAGAATACAAGGTGAGGAACACACAGCCCTGCTCCGAACTTTACTTAGAGTCTAGAGGGAGAGATAGGCCAGGCAACATATCACAACCTAATGTGGTAAGAGCTAACGGAGGGATATACAGGCTGGGGGAGGAGCATGGAGAGTGGCCATCTCATGCAGTCTACAGGGGTTAAGGAGCTCAAGAATGAGCAGGAGATAACCTGGAAAAGTACACATCTAGAAGACTCTGGGAAAAGTTGGCCTAACCTGAGAAAACAATGTGTGCAAAAGCATAGAGATGGAGGTGGGGGGCAGGGGACCTACCAGTGGAGACAGGATAAGAAGTTCTACTGGGCTGGCTTACAGAGGTAGCATGATGGGCTTCTGATGTCCAGTTAAGATAAAGTGACTTTATCCTGAGAACAGTGGGGACTCACTTTCATTGGCAAGATATTGCTCCATAAAGTTATAAAGCGGTACCAATTATATTGTTCTCTCAGTGTCAATAAGGATTTAATCAGTCTTATTCCATACTGCTTTTTCTCTGCCTTCTTCATTTCTAGCATTTTAAAATTCTTTAGGTTCTATTTAAGTCAAGAGAGTTATCTTGGGGTGCCTGGGTGGCTCAGTTAGTTCAGCATCTGCCTTCAGCTCAGGTCATGATCCCGGGGTCCTGGGATGGAGTCCCATACTGGACTCCCTTCTCAGTGGGGAGCCTGCTTCTCCTCTCTCTCTGCCTGCCGTTCTCCCTGCTTGGGTTCTCTCTCTCTCTCTATGTCAAATAAATAAATAAAATCTTAAAAAGAGAGAGAGAAATCTTATTTACAAGATTCAAAATGAAAAACAACTACATTCCTTTCAGTTACCTCAGACATTCCTATCTCTCCTTACCACAGGGAAAGCAGCAAATAGAAACATTCACCGCGGAATTCTTCACTTGAAACTTTATGGACATTTCTCTACAACATTTTACTCAATGTAGAATAAGTAGAGCATGTGTAACCTCAGACAATTTGCTTAACCTCTCTGTACCTGGTTTATTCAACTACAAGGAAAAATTAACTGGGGCACCTGGGTGGCTCAGTCAGTTAAGCATCTGCCTTCGACTCAGGTCATGATCCCAGGGTCTGGGGATGGAGCCCCACATCGGGTTCCCTGCTCAGGGGGGGAGTCTGCTTCTCCCTCTCCCTCTGCTGCTCCCCCTGCCTGTGTTCTCTCTCTGTCAAATAAATAAATAAAATCTTAAAAAAAAAAAGAAAAAATTAACTTTCACCTACCTTAAAGAATTCTTATGAGGATTAAATAAGACACCATAGGTATAGTGTTTAGCAAAATGGCCTGGATTGTAATCATTGCTACAATCAAAAAATTGTAACAATTTTTATGTTTAAGCATTACTGAACAATGTATATAAAGATACATGGTTACAACTTTATATTTTATTATAATTTTAATCATGCATATACACATTTATTTTATATATATATGTTTACACATACTTTCAGTAGGGGTTATCTCTAAGACAAAGAATCAGGGAAGGGGGAGGGTATATTATATTTTCCATTGTATTCTTTTCTGTAATATTTAATTCTTTTCTAACAAGAGCATGGAAAACTTTTATGATAAAAACTTTTATAATAAAAATTAATTTAAGATTAACATAACATAATAAAAAAGAAAAGAAAAAAATTAATTTAAAAACCTTGTTAAATAAAGCAATATATTGGGCGCCTGGGTGGCTCAGTCGTTAAGCGTCTGCCTTCAGCTCAGGTCATGATCCCAGAGTCCTGGGATCGAGTCCCACATCGGGCTCCCTGCTCAGCGGGAAGCCTGCTTCTCCCTCTCCCACTCCCCCTGCTTGTGTTCCTGCTCTCGCTGTCTCTCTCTCTGTCAAATAAATAAATAAAATCTTAAAAAAAAAAAGCAATATATATGTAAATATTATATATTATTATAGATATCTATATATTTATATTATTATAAATCTATATAGCTAATATAGCTATATATCTAAATATATCTAGATATATATCTAAATAAATATATTTATATACATCTTTTTATATATGATTTATATATATGATATATATTTAGATAGATGATTAACCTAGAAAAGAAGACAACTGAGCTAAGAGGAGAAACAGGATCCGTTCTCTAATTTTCAAAGGGTGGCCATGTGGACAAAGGATTAGATTTATTTTGTACCTGGAGAGCCAAAAGGCCTAAATAAAAAGAAAGAACTTGGTGCTGATGAGAACAGTCCAAAGGTACAGACTCAGAAGGCAGTGATAGCTCCAACACAGAAGGTGTATGTCATAGGCTACATGGTCATCTTTCTGAGACTTGGTTCAAAAGATTCCCCTTCTGGGGTGCCAGGGTGGCATAGTTGGTTAAGCCTCGGACTCTCTGTTTTAGCTCCAGTCTCGATCTCAGGGTCCTGATCTGAGGGTCGGTAGATGGAGCCCCACAACAGGCTCCATGCTGTGCTCAGCATGGAGTCTGCTTGAGACTTTCTCTCCTTCTGCCTCTGCCCCTCTCCACCCCATACTCTTATACTCTTCTCTGTCTAAAATAAATCAATCTTAAAAAAAAAAAAAAGATTCCCCTTCAAAGTCTATGAAACCTGGCAGTCTCCAAGCATTTGAACTTTGACAGAGATGTATCCTTAAGCAGCTATCTAGAAACATTCAAACTTTAGGCACACATTAAGTTAGTAAATCAATTGCCTTCAACCTACAAAACCCTTAAATGGGCAGGTATTCCTAAGAAAGGAATATTAGTGTATATATGCTTATAATATTTCAATGCAGTATGAAGTTATCCAAATAAGTACTTCATAATAATAAAGTCTGATTCAAAATGTAGATGCTGTGTAAATACCACCTAGAATAGCATTTGTTAAGGGTAATTTTTGCTTTCAATCAGATTTATACTAAACAGGAAAGTATATTAGCATTCTTCATTATCCTTACACTTTTAAATCCCATTAAAATCTGGAAACAGATTTTAATTGGACTACTGTTTTATGGCTTATCATTATGAATATGGTAAGTAAAGCCTTATGTTGGAACATGTTAGTGACTCAAGACTAAGAGTTCATTTGTGGATTCTACTTTCAAGGTAGGTGAAATGAACGCAAGGTAAATATGGGGTTCCTGAACTAATGACTTGGGATAGCTACAGTGCCATCTGGGAGATGAGAGGATGACCTCTGAATGACAATCTTTTCTAGAGAATAATTCAAGAAGAGAAAGTGAATCAGGGCAGGCAGAGAGCTCTGGAAGACACACATCTGGCTTGGGGGCTACTCTGGAATGTACCACTTGAGAGTCTGTTGACTTAGAAAGTCATTAAACTTCTCTGAACATCTGTCACTCTTTCATCTAAAAACAAGAGGGGAAATCCAAGGAGATAATATTATTTCCATCTCAATAATCAGTTGATATTATACCTACACAGAAAGACAGTTCAGTTCAGTGGAGAAAAATTTAGACCTTAGAGTCAGAAAACCTGAATCTGGCTGTCACTAAGTAGCTATTTTTTTATTAACATATAATGTAATTATTTGTTTCAGGGGTACAGGTCTGTGATTCATCAGTCTACTAAGTAGCTATTTTACCTTCTAAGTCTCCTACCATCTCTAAGAGTAAGTTTCCTCTAATTCTAAGGACACAAACAGCAAAATAAAGGAAAACTGCAAATGTATTCTCATGTTGTTTTAAGTCTCAAACTAAAAGCTCTATTGTAAGAACCACTATTATGATTCTCCCTTTATAAATGGGGAGCAGGCTTAAAATTTTTCTAGGTTTTACAGCTAGTAACAATAGTGCAGATGTTTGATATCAAGTCTCTAGGCACAGACATGCCACTTATTCTGCCTAATAGACTTCTGGGGAAATGAAATAAGGTAAGTGTCCAAGTGTACCACCTATTATAAATAGCTATACAAGTGTAAGATATTGTTAGAACTAAGCTTTAAATCCTCTAGATTTATTTTTAAATCCTCTAGACATATTTTTTCCATTCATAAACATTTCTGTTAGACCAAAGCCCCATGAACCACCTCTCCTATCCAGCATGTCACAGTACAATGAGTTGAATAAATGGGCAGATCACTGCTGTTTTTAGAAATGATCCATGAGCTTAATTAAATATCTTAAACAAATGGATACATTTACACTGCACAAGGCCACTCTTTGAGGATCTAAGAAGAAAGAACTATAATTAGACAAGATAGATATAGTTGCACTAGTCAATGAAACTTGCTACCCACGAAGAGAAACCCCACTCTCAGGGCCCAATTGTTCATCCAGACCAAACAAACAGCATCTTCTCAGACTGTTCTCAATTGCAAATATGCATCAAAATAGTCATAAGATACACAGTACTGCCATAACAAAGCCACAACATTCCCCTAACCAGAAAGAGGAATGGGGACGGGAAGAATCCTTGCAACCTCTTCATACAGGGCTAGTTTGATCAAGTTGAAGAATCAACTCCTAGCAATAGTGCTTTAGAGACAACCATATTCTTAATTAAAATGTTTTCCTATTACAACAGTTTATCAATTCACTTCATTTTTCTTCTCTAAACCTATTGAAAAAGTCTGATTTGGTGAAAAAGACAATCCTCAAAAATCCAGGACTCACTATAGGCTGCTGTGTGTTTGAGTTACTGCTCCTGTCATCTAATAGTGTCTCCTTCACTATTATATTCCCCCACAGTGCTTAGCACAGTGCCTGGCATATAATGGACTCAGGAAATAGGTGTTAAAAATATTCTAGGATGTAACATACTTCAAAAACAAATTCCAATTCTTAAAATAAGAATCCCTATGAGAAGTGAAAATATACAAAATTTCATTTCCTGAAAGTGGGGCTCCTCCTCATTCATTGGAAATTGTTCATTCCATATGTACATGTCCACAATGTTCCAGAAAGGATTATGGCGGCATCATTTGGGACGCATAAATCTTTTTCTTTAAGACTTAAAGGAGATCACATCCAGTCAAAAGATGCTTTGGACTTTATCACAGGTTTAGAAAATCATAAATCAAATACCCATGTACAACATCAATACCAAAGCTGTTAGAACCATTGGTCCTTCAGGTAGTTTTAGCTTTAATTTAAAATGGTCCTGAGAGGGGCGCCTGGGTGGTTCAGTCATTAAGCGTCTGCCTTCGGCTCAGGTCATGATCCCAGCGTCATGGGATCAAGCCCCACATTGGGCTCCCTGCTCATTGGGAAGCCTGCTTCTCCCTGCTTGTGTTCCTGCCCTCGCTATCTCTCTCTGTGAAATAAATAAATAAGATCTTTTTAAAAAATAAAATAAAAATAAAATGGTCCTGAGAAAACATTCTACCAACACCTTATTAAACTTCAATAAGAGCTTGTATGGGTAAAATATGTTTTCAGGTCAGGACACTTGAACATCTGTAGATGATATTTTACCCCGCTTATGGGATAAGGAAAATAGAAAACAGTAGTCCAGAGAGAGCCATTACACAACTAAAAGAAACAAACATTTATTTGCAAAGTGCAAGAATTAAATTCAGTTTGTTTTCATTACTTCCCAAACAACCCAACATGAATCTTGCCTCTGGAGTCCTCAGTTATCCAGTATATTAAAGTTGTCAATGTAGAACAAACCATTGAGCACTTCGATTACAAATTATCTTTATGTAAATAACCCTCTGGTCCTGGTTCCTTGAAAAGCTGAGGAAACAGCTATAATAATACCCCTGGTCCAACATACATATATTAAATGACTGTTTTGCTATAGAAATTGGTAAAAGAGCATTTCCGACAGAGAGAAATCCACCTTGTTAAAATGCTTTATAAAAAAAAAAGGTTGCAAGCCCAGATACAAAGTTTAGAGGCATTTTCATTTTCCTTACATGTAACGTTTATGAAATATTGGTACACTCAATGCAAAAAGATAAAGACAAACAAGATCAAAGCCAATAGCTGATGAAATGAATGTCATTGTACAAATCATAAAACCTGTGTAAAAGGGCTCTAGATAAAAATTTGCTCAAGGTAAAAATTGCTGAAGAAAGATAACAGCATTAACCCTAGCAGACAGCCAAGTTGAGAAGAGGCACAGCTTTAGAGAATTGCAAATAACATCAGCATTACGAGAATAATAATTGGAATAAATACCGTCCGTCCGCAGGCTGCGAAAACAATCAACGCACTTGCTCCTTCACGTCTCCCCCTCATCCAGCTGGGTAGTGAAAGCAGCTGCCTCTCCCTGCCCTCCTTCCCAGTGGCTCCACGAGCCACCCGCTCCCTTCTCGCGTCCACCCCTTCCCTCCCCTTTCCCCTCCTCTCCCCGCCCCCAGCTGGTGTATTCAGCAGCCTAGCCAGATTAAGAGGCGCTCCTACAGTCACTGGGCCTCAGGACTGATCTAACGTTTCCTAGCTCCTTGAACTAGAGAAATTAGAGATGCGACACCCAGGTGTATTAGATGCCTTCGCTCCATCCCGGCCCCTCCCAGGCCAAGGTTGGGTGGGAGCCTCGGGCTAGTGGAGTGGGCCGCCTCTGGAGGACACGGCGGAGTTCCGCTGGGCGCACCCCGCCGCCGGCGCTACCTGAGCTGTCCATGGTGCTGGCGCGGTCCTGAGACTGTTGGGCGGGACTCCGCGCGGCTACCGCCGCCCCGGCGTTCACTCTCTGCTTGCCGCCACCCGCGCCGCTCCCCGCACTTAAGTCCCGGTTACTGTCCACCAGCTGCAAGGATTCATAACCATCGTTGCTGGTCTTTTTCCGGTAGTTCCCGAGGAGACTCATGGGCAAGCCCAGAGAAGAGGGGGAAAATATCAACCTGGGAAACGAAGGAGGAGGTGGAAGGTGGAAAGGGCTAAAGGAGGGGGAAAAAAAAAAAGGAAAAGAAAAAAACCATCAAGTGTCCGACATGACGCAAAGAGGAGGAAGAGGGAACGGCCACCAGAGAGGAGCTTTGCGGGGCGGGCGGCAAAGCCACCGCCCTGGGCAGAGAGCGACTCTGGGCGCCCCGCGGGACCGAGGGAGAAAAAGAGGGCGCGGGCGGGAGGGCGAGCGGGTGCGCGCGTCCTCGGTGCCGCCGCCGCGGAGCCGCCGGCCCTGCGGAGCTTCGGGCCCCGGGCCAGCCACCCTCTGGCTGGGGAGTGCCCGGAAGCAATCCTATAGGTGTCGCCGCGTCGCCCCGCCGTGCAGCAGGGCAGCTCCAAGCGCTGCTGGCCCACGGGGAGGGAAGAAAAGAGAGGGAGTGAGGGAGGGGAGATTCTCAAGGAGGGGGGCTGAGGGCGGTAAACGGGGCGTGGTGGGAGGGGGAGGGGACTACTACGTCCCGGGTAGAGGGTGTTTTCGCGCGTGAGGTAAAGAAGAAAGAGGCTGGGTGTCTCTGCTTGGTAAGCTTTGGGGACGAGGGGGTCTCTTGGTAAAATCCAGACACGCCCATTTTGTATAACTTAGCCTATATTTGCTGGAAGATTCGGCAAGTCAAAGCCACCCCGACGGTTACCGTCCTGGAGGACTGACTTGTAACTTAATTGAACAGAAAAAGAACGCATGTTAAATGCCAGGCTATATGTATGCTAGGAGAGAAAAGAACAGCAGTTTCTTTCAAACCAGAATAGGAATGATCCCTATGTGAGATATCAAAGAGCTGGCTATTCTAACTAGGAGACAGGGTCCATTCCACCTAGCGAGTAGATGTGACTGTTTCAGTAACTATTTGTTGAACGAATAACTGGGGGGCGGAGGGGAGCGGGGAAGAGGTCGAATCAGGTGCAATTTCAGTTCTGACATCATTTACCTTGGGACCTGGAGAAAGGACTATACCACTCACTTGGCTTGAGGGGATGGTTAGGAAGACAAGGATTTTCCTTCCATTCTCTAGCCCCTCCTCCTTTTTTCTTTGATAATTTTGAGAAAACAAAGAAAACAGTCACTCATTACCAGAGAATTCATCACGAAGTTAATCAAGCTGAAGGGTCAGAGCCCCTTTCTTGCAGATGCCCCTTTCAAGGCTGTGTACCTAATTTCATATTCATGATTTTGCATTCTTATTCTTAAAGAGAAACCCAACATTATGTATTTCAAGACTTGCAAAACCTGAACATAACTCTAAGTCTCATAAGTCATTTGGCAGAGTTTTATCACCCATCAGCAAGAAAATATGTAAAATTTGCTTAAGCCCATACACAAAGCCAGCTTCGCCTTCTCACCTTTCAAGGCTTTCTCTTGATGTTATTTTGATCACTTCAGGACACAAAAATCAAAACAACAGCATCTAAGAGCGTTGGGTCCCAATCATTTGAGACCCAAAGAGTTTTCAGGAAGCTCTAGCTCTACATAGGTCTATGTAAAATAAATTAATTGTATTGAGAGACATATGCCTTTCAAGGATCACTCAAACACAAATTCTTATAGGAAAAGGATGAATCAGTAGAGGATTAAGAATGCTGTGGATCCCTCCAGTCCCTCTGGGAGGACCTCAATTCCCTGACCAGTTGCTTTCTCAACTGCATTAACTGAAGAAGGTGTTGTCTGATGCAATCACAATTTGCAGTTAATGCTCATTTACAAGAAGATCAAACAACTTGAGTGATAGCAGTTAAAATTGTAATAAAATTTTAAACACAAATTTTATACTTTCAATTTTTCAAATCTGTCAGATTGAGCGATTTTATATACGTGACTGAAGTAATACTCTGTAAAGTCTAGTAAATAAATATTTTCCAATAACATTTTAAATAATCCTTTTCTGCACTTTTCCTTCTCTTTTAATTCATTACTGAGGCACAGGGAGAGTAAATACTTAGTGTCCATCACGTACAAATTCTGGATTTATAATCACTGGATTAAGATAATTTAGAGATGACCATTTTTCAAAAGTGAAAATTATTTTCAAAAAGAGCTCTTTCAGTTATTTTTTGTTCAACTGTTCTCGGAGTTGCAGGCATACTGCGTGAAGGAATTAAGATGAAACATGTGCCTTTGTATTTTTGGATATCTATCTCTCCTATTTGCAAATGTAAAGAAAAACATGAATGGGCTACAGGGACCCTTTAATTTTTTTTTATTTATACTTAACTTAATATAAATAAAGTTAATCAGAATAACTATTAATGACCCTACAAAATTAAGGATATGAAAAATAAAAAAAGGCAGGAAAATGCAATAGCTAGATTAATATACAGCAGTCTAAAAACTAGTTTGGGGCTTAAATTGGAATATGCACCAATTTTGACACTCAAATTGTTTTTATTATCCTAAAGATCAAATTCATAAAAAGTTCACTTATCCATGAGATCTTTCTATTCTATAAAATAGAGCATAATAAAAATACCATTATTATGTAGTTAAAGAATTAAATTAGTACCTAACACATATAGAGTAAGTACTTAACAAATATTCACTATTATTACTATTATTGGGCTGGCTTGGGCACAGCTCTATCCTCAGTGCCCGACAGTCCTAGTTCTTCCCATGGGAGTTGCTCAATAAAGGATAAGTATTATTTTTTCCAATACTATACTAATGGAAATGTTTCTGTGTGATTCTGAATGAACATCTGTGCTTAAGGAAGGGCACTGGTAAAATCCAAGGTGAACATTTAGAGCTAAACTCTCCTGCATTTCCAAGAGCAAGACTGGAATAATTTACTTTATCTCAAGAATACTACATCACATCTGAAGGGGTATGTGCACCCCAATGTTTATAACAGCAATGTCCACAATAGCCAAACTATGGAAAGAGCCAAGATGTCCATCAACAGATGAATGGATAAAGAAGATGTGGTATAAAAAATCTTTAAAAAAAAAAAAATCTTTAAAAAAAAAAAAGGGCGCCTGGGTGGCTCAGTTGGTTAAGCGACTGCCTTTGGCTCAGGTCATGATCCTGGAGTCCCTGGATCGAGTCCCACATCAGGTCCCTGCTCGGCGGGGAGTCTGCTTCTCCCTCTGACCTTCCTCCTTCTCATGCTCTCTGTCTCTCATTCTCTCTCTCTCAAATAAATAAATAAATAATCTTTAAAAAAAAAAAAAAGAAGATGTGGTATACATATACAATTGAATATTATGCAGCCATCAAAAAAATGAAATCTTGCCATCTGCAACGACATGGATGGAACTGGAGGGTATTATGCTAAGCGAAATAAGTCAATCAGAGAAAAACATGTATCATATGATCTCACTGATATGAGGAATTCTTAATCTCAGGAAACAAACTGAGGGTTGCTGGAGTGGTGGGGGGTGGGAGGGTTGGGGCAGCTGGGTGATAGACATTGGGGAGGGTATGTGCTATGGTGAGTGCTGTAAATTGTCTAAGACTGTTGAATCACAGACCTGTACCTCTGAAAGAAATAATACATTATATGTTTAAAAAAAAAAAGAAGAAGATAGCAGGAAGGGAAAAATGAAGGGGGGGAAATCAGAGGGGGAAGACAAACCATGAAAGACTATGGAAAGAAACAAACTGAGGGTTCTAGAAGGGTGGGGGTGGGGGGATGGGTTAGCCTGTTGATGGGTATTAAAGAGGGCATGTATTGAATGGAGCACTGGGTGTTATACGCAAACAATGAATCATGGAACACTACATCAAATACATACATACATACATACATACATACATACATACATAAATAGGGGGGAAAAGTAAAAAAATTAGAGTCAACTAAATGCTAACAATAAATGTTTCATTAAATAAATTTTGGTATAAAATAGGCAGACAACGGGATATTATGCAGCCATTAATACTCATGCATGGAAGAACATTTAATGACATGAAAATATGTTTACAATGCCCTAGGTAAAAAAGCAAGCTAAAATACATAGTATGATCCCACTTTTTTTTATTGAGAAATAAAAAAATATGTATAGAAAACTCTGAGAGGCTAGTATAAAGATGTTAACAATGATGGCCTTAAGAGTGATTTTTATTCTTTTCCTTTGTGTATACATATGTTCTAATTTTCCATAATGAACACATTGCTTTTCTAAACAAAACAAAAAAAAGAATACTACATCACAAACAGAGCAGAGCCAAAGGATTAGATGCTCTCTTTGGGGGAGAGTATTCTTTCCCTTTGCCTTTTCTATTGCTGACTTTAGTCACTTTTATTAACTTGGTGAAGGTTATTCACACTGAGGAATGTTCAGGCTCTATTCCTACTCATCCCCTCCACCCCCAAAATACTCTACCATCACAACAGATGTCACACTATTTTGTGGTAGGGGGATTGGAGAAGATGAATATATGCCACGACCCATCTGGGATTATGATCTGTGCTTTTTAATTTCCAGGAACTAAAACATATTGGTTAAAACTGAGGTTCTGGAACCATATTTCCTAGGATTGAACCCTATTTCCACAGACTCTTCTAGCTCTATGACCTTAGGCAAGTTACTTAACTTCTCTGCCTCACTTTTCTCCTTTGTAAAATGAGCATAAAAATAGTACCACTAGAATAAGGCTGTAGTGAGAATTAAATCAGTACCTAACATATAGTAAGTGCTTAACAAATATTATCCGTTACCACTGTTGTTCCATTTTTATGTGGATAAGTAACTTTTTCTAAAAATGTAATTTCCTATCTGTAAATTAGGTTAAAATCTGCCCTGCCTACTTTTAAGAAATTTATTATGATGATATATAATAATATAAAAGCATTATGTATAATGTAGAGTGATTATTCTGCCTTGAGGTTTTAGATATTTTCACGCATCTCTTACATTTTAGACTCCTTGAGAACAAAACTCCATGTTTTGCTCATGTCTGTATCCCTCATGATACCCAAGAGAGCACCTTACACTCATCAGAGATTGAATAAATATCTACTGAATAAATAAATAAAATGTATTAGTATCACCTAGTCTAGTGATTTTTTAAAAACTGTATATTGTGGTCTACTATTAGACTATAAATAAACTTAGCAATTCATGACCATTATTTTAATAAAAATGAAATAGGGCATATGGTAAGATATTGTTTCCTGAACTAGTATTTTGAGTTTGTGAAAGTATGAAAGTATGTATGTTTCTCTTCAATCATGACATAAATGTATTTCTCACTACCAGGTACCAGTTATAAATGTTTGAATGTCTATATATAACAGAACCTCCAGTACTAAGAGGTTCCGAGTTGTGAATGTCCTATACACTGTGACATCTGAACTCACTTGGATACATGACTGGACAACAAAGAGTTCTGGCTAACCAGACAGTAAATGAGAACAGAATTGCTCTGTTCTCTCTGTTGGAAAATGCAAAAATTATTATATATGATCAGGTTTCTAAAATACACTTCTTTGATTTTATGCTTTAATATAAATCAATGAATAGCACTAAAACTTTCTTTGGCAACATGCCTCAGGTACATAATTCAGATTATGTCCTTATTGAATAAAAGTCTGTAGATACAGACAATGCAAAGTGCTCAAACAGGGGACCAAAAGCCATATCTGGCCCCCAAACATGTTTTGTCTGTCCTGTACTTTTTTTTTTAATTGTAAGCTTAAATGCCTCCACAGAAGGTACACAGGCCCCAGCTTGAGTGCCAAGTTCGCCACCACTTTCCCATATGAAATACCCAGGTTGCCCCACTTGTTCCTTGTCAATCAGCCCTTGTAGGCATTTAAATTTGAGACCTCTAGTGTAGTGGCCAAAACTAGAGGAGTAACAACACCAAGACAGATGCCAAAAGCTGCATCTTTAGGCCACAGTCCGGAAGAAAGAGCAATGGGCTGAAATCCTCTCCTGGCTCTATTATTAATCAGCAGAGTGGCCTTGATAATCATTCTCTTCTTAGCAGTAAAATTGAAGGTGTTGAATTACAGCATTCTCTCTAGTTCTCAAATTTTCCTGTCCTTCTCAAAACTTTAGTTGTCACTTCCCTCCTTCTCCAAAGGAAGCCCAGAGGGAAAAACGATGACCATTTAAGTATTCCAGTTCTAAGTCCCAGTTAATCAAGGTTTTACTGCAGAACACATACTTAAATGGTGGCAGCGATCAAGAGTTGCATATACAGCAATACACAAGAGACAGGAGGGAATATGCTGGAAAAACTGAGTGAACTGATAATGTTTAGCAGAAGAAAACCTCAACTATTCCTACAATATTTCTTTAGAAATGAGCTTGTCTGTTCCCGGTGCCTGATGGGAGTGTTGGGTCTCCTACAAGACAAGACAAATTTTCCAGGCAGGGTATATTTTTTAAGGTAACTCAATACCCCAAAACCTGTGCCTCCTTGAATTTCTTGAATAAAAACAACTGCCATTAGTTACTTTCCATTTGCCAGGTACCTTACCTACCTTAACTGTCATCTTCCCGACAACCCTGCAAAGGTGTGACCCTTTTTTTGAGGCATACTTGGAGAGGTTAAGACTTGTCCAAGCTCATACAGCTAGCTCTCAGTTAGTATTCAAAGTCCCGTCTTTATGGGGCACATAGGTGGGTCAGTTGGTTAAGCATCTGCCTTAGGCTCAGGTCAGGATTTCAGGGTCCCGGAATGGAGAGCATGGTGGGCTCCCTGCTCTGCAGGGAGTCTGCTTCTCCCTCTGCCCCTCCCCCCTACTCCTGCCCCTGTGCTCGCACTCTCTCTCTCTCTCCTCTCTCTCAGGCTCATGCATCTCTCTCTAATGAATAAATAAAAATTCTTTTAAAAAAAAAATTCCATTTTTCTGATTATGCTTTAGCCACTGCACCAGCCTGAAAGGGCAATTCTGGTGTCAAAGTGAACACTGGATGACATTTGGGTCATTTCTTAGATCTGACCTAAGTGTGGCCAGCGAAAATAGTTTGGGCACCTTATGGGAATTACCTTTGCTTTACTCCCCACATGGCAGGTTCTCCTCAGTGAAACCTGAAAGTTTTCAATTTATGTGGGTTCCCAATAGGCAATCTTGTTTTGTAATTATCTGGCTTAGAGGACTTTTTATGTTGTACTCCTGAAAATGGATACTTGGCTACTCTTTGGCCTAGTTTTAATCACTAGAAGGAAAAATAATCTTTATATTCATTAAAAGGAAGCCCCTAGCTTTCAAATAAGCTTGGCCCCTGTTGAGTTTGTGCATGTATATGTGTATAAATATGTGTGTATGCAGATTAAAAAGACATTAAGGTGTGGTGGAAAAACCACTAGCTTTGGGGAAAAGATACAACTATGCTGTATTTTTGGACCTGACAGATGCAAGTTTTCTATAATTTGTTTCCCACTCAGAGTCACATTCCCTTTCCATAAAGTTGAAGAGGTACTTGTTCTCCCTCACAGAAAAAATCAAATGAAATAAGATCCATGAAAGCATATAATAAACACTAAAGCCCTACTCAAATGCTTCATTTCATCAAATCTAAGAAATCATCCATTTTGAGTCACAGCATTAAGAAAAATATACCACTGGGCGCCTGGGTGGCTCAGTTGGTTAAGCGACTGCCTTCGGCTCAGGTCATGATCCTGGAGTCCCAGGATCGAGTCCCGCATCGGGCTCCCTGCTCGGCAGGGAGTCTGCTTCTCCCTCTGACCCTCCTCCCTCTCATGCTCTCTGTCTCTCATTCTCTCTCTCTCAAATAAATAAATAAAATCTTAAAAAAAAAAAGGAAGAAAAATATACCACTGATGACCTACACATGACATATTCTCAATTTTAAGATGCTTAAAGACTGCATAAATGTTAATACATTAAAAATTGTTTTAGGAATGATGAAACAAATTTTATTATTATTTGACTATCTGTTAACCTGAGAATAGTATTTGTCTATTTATAATTCAAGTATTTTGAGCAACTCTGGTAGGTAAAGACAACATTCCTCATATTTTACCAGGCCTAGCAGAGTGCCTGCCAAGTAAAAAGTTATCTGCTAATTGAATGAAAATGCAAAAAAAAAAAAAAAATGTTTCAGAGGCCATCTTTAGCTTACAGAAAAATTCACCATGGGTTTCTTTAGTAAGCTCACTTAAAATGCTGTGTCATTTGCTAACATTCAACTTACCCTTGACTCTTCAAGGACATGCTCATGGTTTAACAATGTTACACCTACATTACCATTTCAAGAGTAACTCATGGAATCACCTGTCCCTTTCATTTGTCACTTTACAAGCAGCTTCTCAAATGGACAGACTCTGACAAACTACCATAAACTGGCCCTGTGTTCAATTGCTCTCAATCTTGGGAATAACGAACTAAAAATATTCACGTGGTAATTAGTTCCCCAAAGTCAGGTACAAATCTACACAGAAATGAAAGTTTCCCTAAATCTTAGATATTCCCATGTTTGGCCCTGAGCTCATTATATATGGTTTTATGTTAAAGATCCTCAAAATGTAAGTGCTTATTCTCTGTAACCCCTTTGTGCCTAAAGGTTGAGCCCTAGAAGATGTGGCAGATCATGGTGGTGATGGTGATGAGGAAGACAGTGATCACCTCAGATGCAGGTAGAGTCAATTCTTGGGGTGCTGAGTCTCCAGAGCACCAACCACTGTCACCCACTTGCCCACATCTCACTGAAGGGAAAGAACTAGCATTTCCTGAGCACTAAATTAAGTGCCTGGGTTTTTTGGTTTTTGGTTTTTTGTTTTTTTATCTATTTACCCATTTAAACCTGAAAGGCCTTTTGAGAAGGATTACCATACCCATTTCATAGCTATGGAGACCAGAGCTCTGAATGCAGCTGACTGTCAGTGATCCCTAATATTCCTTTCCAGCTGCTATGCTAACAGAACCCTTGATCTTCAGCTGGGCACATGGCCATATGGCATAACAAATCTATTTCTCAGTCATTTTTCATGTCTTGGACCTGCCACAAGCAGGTTTTCTATAATCTGCTAGGTATGTGCATGAGAGTAAGTTGTGGTATAATAATAATGATTTTGTAATATAAGCATAAATGATATGTGCAATTTTTAGTATGCATCCTTGAAAGGGAGGATGGGTGGTATTCTCTTCTTCCATTCCTCTTCCCTTTCTTCTGGTTGGAATATGAAGCTCCAGCAGGTATCTTGGACCATGAAGTGAACTTGAGGATGGAAGATTTTCACAATGAAGCAACAGAAGGAACCTGATTCCCAGAGAATCATGGCAACCCTGGACTGATTATCTCTACACTTCATGAAGAAACTATTTTGTTTTAAGCCACTGTTATTTTACTTTTTTCTGTTATGTGCATCCAAACCTAATCTTCACTAGAATCCAACTGCAACCTAACCACTGGATTTCAGTTATTTATTTATCCCAACATTTACTGGCAATTACATAAAGTCTATGTGATCATGGACAAATTATATAAATTCTCTATGCCTCAGTTTCCTCATCTGTAAAATACTAGCATCAAACTAATAGAGCGGTGATTAGAATCAAATGACATAAAGTTCATAAAGAGCTTAGCACAGGACCTGGCATATAGTGAGAATTCAATTAATCTTACCTATTTTGTTATTTCTTGTCACTATCTTTCAACCTGACACATAGTTCAGTCTATTGTGCCTATTATGACTCCAAAGCCAGTGATCTCTCCACCTCACTCTGCTATCCAGAGACTGCCTTCTTGGGCTGACCCAGGCCAGAGCTGCAGGGCTCTGCCTATGTCATCAATGAAATCCCTAGAAGAACTGCCCCTTCCTTGGAGTGTAATTCTCTTTCTTTGATCTGCCAACATAATCTCAATGCAGTCTGGAACATTTTAAGCCCTTAAAGTTGATACAGAATTCAGAGCAGGGGCCCCTGGATGGTTGCAGTCAGTTGAGCATCCGACTCTTGATTTCAGCTCAGTTCATGATCTCAGGGTATTGGGATCAAGCCCTGCATCGGGCTCTGTGTTGAGTGTGGAGTCTGTTTGAGATTCTCACTCTGCCCCCTCCCCCCTCCCCAGCTCACACACTCTCTCTAATCACTCTCTTTCTCTAAAAAAATAAATATTTTTTTAAAAAAGAACTTAAAGCAAAGTGTCAGTGTTTATGACACAGTAGTTCTGAGTCTATTTATTTCAGTATGACCAAGTGAGAGAGTCTGATTCTTTCTCCATTTGTGCTAAAAGTAATAAGGAACTTGGGTAATAAGTCAGAGCATCTTTATTTTATTATTCTATCTTTTTACTTTCTATTACAGAAAATTTCAAAACATACACTATGAAAATTATATAATGGATCCCTTTGTACTCATCATTCAGCATCAATTACCAAGTCATGGCCAACCATGTTTTATCTGTATAAATCCCTAACTACCTTTTTAGCAAATTCCACACTTTGTATCATTTCATCAGCAAATATCTCAGAATGCAGCATTTTAATTTTTGGAACATAACATCAGATTTCATATTGGAAAGGGGCAAGGTGCCATTTCACTGTATGCTGAGAAACTAAAGTCATCCACCAGTTCCCTCTCAGGAGACTGTCAGAGGAACCTGCATAACCTTTCTGTTTCCTTTATTTCACAGTGGAAATAACAGATCATCCATTCAGCTTCCTGTCCCCACTCTCACTCACCCTCAGCCCCACAAAACCCACCTCTTCAAGTACTGGTCATAATCTTAGCTAGGCCTTGCTACCTGAGAGATCTGGAAATCAGCATGGAATTAAGTTTTTCAGGATAGCAGAAATTTGTGGATTATTAAAGTTGGGAAGAGCTATAAAGGGTAGGCTATCCCTTTCAATTTAAAGATAAGAATATTGAGACAGGGAAGTGAGCAAATTGATTCACTTCTGAGCTTTCTAAAATGCAAATCCAGTTATGTGACTCAGTTACTCAAAGCCATTTGTGGGCTTCCCATTGCCCTCAGTCTAAGGTATTTAACATAACGAACCTTTCCCATTCTAAGAGAACTCTAAGAGAAGCTACTTCCCTCTATTAAATATAATATATATTATATTAAAGATAATAGCTAACATGGGTTAGTATGGTAAATACAGTAGCTAATATTTATTGAGTGCCAACTATGTGATAGGTACCCAAAAAAAAGTATATAATCAGAAATTACAAAAGCATGGGGTGCCTGGGTGGCTCACTTGGTTAAGCGTCTGTCTTCAGCTCAGGTCATGATCCTACGGTCCTGGGATCGAGCCCCGCATCGGGCTCCCTGCTCAGTGGAAGCCTGTTTCTCCCTTCTCCCTCTGTTGCTCTCTCATGCTCGCTCTCTTGCTCTCTCAAATAAATAAATACATAAATAAAATCTTAAAAAAGAAATTACAAAAGCAAAATGCCCAAGTGGTGGTAAATATGTTTTAAACTCATTACTACAAAGATAATTATGGTAGAGCTTTTTTACGACCTTTAAAGCTTTGGATACAAGATTGGAGAGCACAGTAGTATTGGTTTTCTTTTCTTTTTTTTTTTTTTTAAAGATTTTATTTATTTATTTGAGACAGAGAGAATGAGAGAGAGAGCACATGAGAAGGGGGGAGGGTCAGAGGGAGAAGCAGACTCCCTGCCAAGCAGGGAGCCTGATGAGGGACTCGATCCCGGGACTCCGGGATCATGACCTGAGCCGAAGGCAGTCGCTCAACCGACTGAGCCACCCAGGCGCCCAGTAGTATTGGTTTTCAATTCAAGAAAGATTTACATGTTACTGTGGGGCCAGTTTCCTTACCCTATTCCTTCACAAATTTCAGTGGAAAGCAATTTGGTAGGGGAGAAAATAGCAAACAGCGAATTTAATAAAACTTCAGTCAACACAACTCAATTTTCTCAAATTCTGTCAATGTAGTGGTTAAGAACATGGGCTTTGGTGACAGACAGATCTGGGCTTTCAGCCTGGATGTTTAAACTTAGACAAAATATGTAACTTCTTGGAGCCTTAGTTTCCTGATTTCTAAATTGAGGTATTACCCCACAGAATGGCTGTACTTATTAAATTAACTAGGATAGGTACAGTGTGCACTTATTCTCTTATGAACAAGAGTAACACTCCCTTTTTCTGGGAAATCTTCCTTCTCTGGTGTTGGAATTAGAGCCATGGCCCCGAGGTGGCTATCTGAAGCCAAGCAAAGTCAACATGGCCTTTCCATGGGACTTTTCTTTTTTTCTTTTTTTTTTTTTTAAAGATTGTATTTATTTATTTGACAGAGAGAGACACAGCGAGAGAGGGAACACAAGCAGGGGGAGTGGGAGAGGGAGAAGCAGGCTTCCCACGGAGCAGAGAGCCCGATACAGGGCTCGATCCCAGGACCCCGGGATCACGACCTGAGCCAAAGGCAGACGCTTAACGACTGAGCCACCCAGGTGCCCCTCCATGGGACTTTTCAATTTAAAACTAGAGGGAATAGGTCCAAGTCCTCCCTTAGAACAAGGATGACAGGCAGGAGTTAGTGGGAGCCACACTTTCTGAAATGTGGAGGGAGATAAGTGATCTGCGAGAACAATGTTGTCAAGGAAAGAGAAGTAAATTAGAGAGAGGAGGAGAGAGACAGACAAGAGACAGAGAGAGAACACAGTGGTTATAGCCTAAGAATTCAGGAGGCCCACATGCACCAAAGGAATCCCACCTAAGACAGTACTTAGCACAGTGCCTGCATCATCTTAGCTCAGTGAGATGAAGTTACTGTTTGCACACATGATTGGATCATCACTCCTCTATTTCCCTGCTACACTTAAAGAGGAAAAATTAAGATGCCTAAATAAAGCTCACATTAGAAACTTAGTAAAATAATGAACTTCATATTGTCACTTAGAATCCCTACCCATTCAAACCTTCTACACTTTTTGTAGCTATAGCTAACATTTATTCTGTACACCACCTTCTACAGAGAACTTCCATGTAGTGTAGCATTGCCCAGTAGAAACATGATGCAAACCACAAATATGAGTCATGCATGTAACTTTTAAATCTCTAGTAGCCACATTTTTAAAAAACAAGAAACAAGTGAATTAATTTTAATATATTTCATTTACTTCAGTGAGCACAAAATATTTCCATTTCAATATATAGTCTACAGAAAAAAGTAATCAGTAAGTTACTTTTATTTTTTTCATAGTAAGTCTTCAAAATCCAGTGTGTATTTTACACTTACCACACATCTCAATTTAGACGAGTCACATTTCAAGTGCTCAAAGGCCACTGAACACTAGTGGCTACCATATTGGTACAGATATAAATTGTCTCGGTTAATCTCCACAGTAACTCTAAGAAGACTGAATGAAGCTTTTGTAATTATAGATGAGAAACTGAAACTCAAAAAAATTAAGTAATTTGTTCATACTCAACAATGAGACAATAACCCAGGCTTAAACCTTGGGTCTCCAAATTTTATGTTCTTTATCACATTATGCTAACTGTACAGTAAGAACTGATGTTCAGCATGATCCTGAAGTATAGCCAGATCAAATAAATTAATAATGATGTGGCTTCACCCATATAATGAAAGGTTGGGCAGGTGGCTTTTAGGGACAGGTGCTGTATTTATTGATTGATCACTCAAGACATAGAGCCTGCCAATGGGATAGAGGAGATCAAATGGGAACAATCCTAACTTCTCTGTATCTATTGATTCACGAGTATAATGAATCTCTTACTGTCACAAATGGAAGTGTTCCCTCCACTATACCTTCTTTTCTAACTAGCTATTACTCTGTTCACAGAATCAAAATCAGAATCTTTGCAAATAAAACTGTTCCCTGAAACAGTCTGCAATTGCCAGCAATGTAACTTTAACACCTGAACTAGTCCAGCAAAATGGTTTCTTTGAAACAACAGGCAGAAATGGAGAGCAAACAGTCTTGTCTCTTGTCAGTGTCCCACCATTTACAAGAGAGAGACTGCCCTTTCCTAAGCAGTTATAGTTGACAGGTCAAGCTTTCAAGAGAAAAATGGGCATTGCTGATATATCTTAACCAGTACAATTTTCTCTGGATCTTTTCATCACATAAAATGCATTGTTTTTTCTTTGCAGCAGCAGACTATAAATCCTGCAAATTAACAAGAAACTTGCTTTCTAATCAAGATAACTGTGAAAGTATTTAGCATAGTGCCTGGAACATAGCAATTTATTGTTGGTTTCCTATGCATCATAAATTAAACCACATTGTCAAGAAATAGTTAATGCCTGGGAAATACCTACAATATAACATTAAGGGAAATTACCAGAACACAAATCAGATTCTAGATATGAATCACAGTCTTTTTTAAAAATGAAAGTCTGTCTCTATATGTGCATAGACAAAACAATGGAAGGAAATACACCAATATATTAACAATAATTATCTTTTGATAATAGTATTAAGAATGATTTAAAGGATGCTTATTTTTGTATGTTCTGGACAACTGTTTGCCAAAATGGCTGCAATCCAGCCCCCACCTCCCTCCCCCACTCCTTGCCATCCACACCATTTTACAACATTACTTCACATTTCCTTTCACCAAGAAGTAGTTTACTTCCTCACTCCTTCAATCTGAACAACAGAGGGTGTTATGGACTAAATGTTTGTGTCCCCACAAATTCTGTGTTGTAGCCCCAAATCCTAATGTGATGGTATGTGGAGGTGAGGGCTTTAAGAGGTAATTAGGGATAGGTGAGTCATGAGAATGGGGCCCCAGTGAGGACCCAGCAAGAAGGTGGCCTTCTGCAAGCCAGGAAGAGGGCTCTCCCCACCAATCCTATCTTCTCACAGCTTCTAGAACATTGAGAAATAAATGTCTGTTGTTTAGGCCACCCAGCCTATTGGGATGGACTAAGAGGAGATGTAGCATTATACCAGTTC
The DNA here is from genome assembly GCF_011800145.1 of Mirounga leonina. Classification (NCBI taxonomy): domain Eukaryota; kingdom Metazoa; phylum Chordata; class Mammalia; order Carnivora; family Phocidae; genus Mirounga; species Mirounga leonina. Next base: position 41,377,539 of record NW_023270447.1, read on the forward strand.
CAAGCCTAGCCTCAACAGGCCTTGTGGACTCCTGCTTGCTCTCTCAGATTCTCCTCTCCTTCCCTGGGAGAATGATCCCAAGCAAGTCTGCCATAGGTTAGAGACTTCATGGAGACGCTGGCCCAGTCATCCCACACATGAGAGCAGTATCTACCAAAGCTTTGACCTAGTAATTTCCCTTAGTGTACAGCCAGCAGAAATAAGTGCACCAAAAGACACACTGAGAATGTTCATAGTAGTACTATTTGTACTACACCAAAACCAGAAATTACATACATTTCTGCCTGTCAAAATTAAAATGAGGGGTGCCTGGGTGGCTCAGTCGGTTGAGCAACTGCCTTCGGCTCAGGTCATGATCCCGGAGTCCTGGGATCGAGCCCCACATCGGGCTCCCGGCTCGGCGGGGAGCCTGTTTCTCCCTCTGACCTTCCCCCCTCTCATGCTGTTTCTCTCTCGCTCGCTCTCTAATAAATAAATAAATAAAATCTTTAAAAAAAAATTAAAATGAAAAAGTGGTATATTTACTCTCTGGAATACTCTATAGCAATGAAAATGCACTACAGTTACCACACAGAATGGATGGACCTCACAAATACAGCGTTGGGGCAAAAGAAGCTAGAACAAAAGATTATAACTGAATTATTCCATTCACATAAAATTTAAAAACAAGTAAAACTAACCTATAGTGGTAGACCTCAGATTAGTAGGTACTCAGCAGTGGTAGGGGGATGGGTGCTGACCAGAAGAGGGCTCTGGGTTGCTAGTAATCTCTTGTTACTGGATTTGGATGCTAGTTTTACAAGTGTATTAACTTTATAAAAATCCATCAACAGGAACCCTTAGAAGTTGTGTGCACCTTTCCACCTACTTAATTTAAGTTTGCTTAAAAATTCCATATTTTCAGGGCATTAGCACACCCACAAATCAATATGAAGCATCCTGAGGCCAAAGTTTACCATTTTATCTCCTGAGAAGATTCTGAATATGCCTATTTGTGTAATGCTCTTATTTACTTTTGCTTACCGCCAACTTTTTCGCTATAAATTTCTCATGTTAGATTAAGCTTCTTGATCTGGCTTTCCCTTCAACCTTTTAACCCTTTCTTATGAATTCACAGGAAACTAGCAACAAATTTTAGAAAGAAAAAACCGAATCAAAAAAAGCTGAAACTAAGATATTAATCTGAATTATAATATCGAATCCCCTAAGGACTCAGGATGTAATAGCACACCTACCTCTGAGCAATGCAGTGAGGGGTAGAGGCAGTGAGATCCCCAGTAGGCCCCTTCCTGTGGCTCATGCAGCTGGGCAGGTGCCATTCCCCAACCCCAGCAGAAGACAAGAGGTTTTCTCTGGAGAGAGCATCACGAGGTTCCCTGGACAGGGGAACACCGGGCACACATTTTGACATTCTGAATGCTAAGATCTCTACCATTCTTCCCAGCATCTCAGCAGATATACCGGCAACCTCTTAAATTAAATGGCACAGCAAAAGGAGGCAGGTAAATGGGGAAGTGCTTGTTCTTCATTCAATCTATGAAGCTTTAGAATGAGTCTGTTCCCCGAAGACTAAAAAAGATAAGATGAATGAAAGGAAATACACAGCAATCAGGAATAAATAACTACTACTCAAGAGTCATCAGGGAAGTACCTTTAAAGAAGGAGACAGGAGAGGGAGGCCAAAATGAACTACAACAGAATCTCATTATTCCACTGATTCATGGACCTCTAATATAAACTTTTTAATATTCACTTATAAACTCATCACCCCCGCCATGTTTTTAACGTTGCATTCCCTCATTTGCCTGCCATTTTTGAATGGACTTTTAATTTATTTTAAGATTATTTTCCAGCAATCTACCATCATAAATATTTTAATATATTTTTATAAATACTTTAAGTGCACTAGTTTATCTGGCAAAGTATATGTACATATGTACTTTATAAGTACATATGGTATCTCCAACCTACTCACCCCAACCTTTCATTCACTCTTTCTTTGACTCAGTCATTCACTTACTGATTTATTCATTTTTATATGGGCCAGAAACAATGTTAATAATAATAATTTAGCTTTCAGAACATAATGTTCAGGTGGGCATTAACTCTCACAATGTGACAGTTTCTGTTTTTACCTAAAGAGACAAAACAGCATAGAGAACATAAATTGGGGGTCAAAGAAATCTATGTTGGAATTCTAGATCTACTGCTTACTAGTTGTTCAACCCTTAGATTATTTCATGATTCTGATCCTCAATGACTTCATCAATAAAATGGACATATTAATACCATTAATATTGCTAGTTTTATTTTTTTTTATTTTGGGGGGGCAGAAAACAAGCTTTATTGAGCAATAGCAAAGTGATAGTACGAAACTCCCAAAGAGGGCGCCTGGGTGGCTCAGTTGGTTAAGCGACTGCCTTCGGCTCAGGTCATGATCCTGGAGTCCCTGGATCAGTCCCGCATCGGGCTCCCTGCTCAGCAGGGAGTCTGCTTCTCCCTCTGACCCTCCCCCCTCTCATGTGCTCTCCCTCATTCTCTCTCTCTCAAATAAATAAATAAAATCTTTAAAAATAAAAAAATAAAAAAAAGAAACTCCCAAAGAGGGAGGGGACCCGAGAGGGTTGCCCAATATTGCTAGTTTTTTAAATGAGATAATATATGCTCAGCACTTAGCATAATACCAGCACATAGTAAAAGGTAAGTAAGCAGCAATTTTATTATTTTTTGAGTAATAAATAAATAAGTATAACTTATAAATAAAATATAACTTACTTTCTGTATCTAAGATTTTAAATTATATGCATTACCTCATCTAAGTTATATCAAGACCAACACATTGCTCTCATCACTGCTGTTATGATTTTCTACATTTATCAAACAAGATGAAAGAGACTGTCCATGACTTTTCAATCCTAAGAAGTGATTTCTAGGTGATCAAAAAAAACAAAAACAGATGACCACTTGGAATTCTGCTATTCAAATGGCTAGTGCAGAGTACTAATTAACAAAATGAAAATTAGGCTCTGATTGTATGAGAGAAGAATATACACAGAGTAAGAGTCAGTTTCATTCAGCACATGTTCATTGATCTCCCAAGTTGCTGGGGGTAGGGGATACATTAAATTACTCCATGAATGTATCATTAGCATCAACTTTGTGATAGGCATAGTGCTGGGCCCTGGATCAGATACCTCCCCAGACCTAAAATACAGCACAGAATAAGGTAAATACCATAAAAGGAAGGGGTGGGGAAGCTATGGGGATTTATAGAAGGGAAATGGTTGGGAACACTGGGGGGAGGCAAGGGTTATCTCCTGATCACATCCTATCGCTGTGACTCAAAACAGTGCTTGGAATAGTGTGCACTTCATATGGTTAGGATGGAGCCTCTCATTCAGGTGATAACACAGGAAAGGCTGCAGGGAATATATTCTTTGAGAAGGTTTTCAAAAAGAGTATTCTTAATAGACCAACTGAATTGGGAAGAGACACTTCATACACTCCCAGCAATGAAAGACTCCCCCAGACACAAAGGAAAAAAACAAAACTGGCTAATCAGTATACCCATCTCCTGGCTTTAAGGAGGGTTGGGGGGGGGGGGGTGGCACGCAGGAGTTTAAATGGTTTTTCACATGCACTAAATACAGCCTTTTATTTAAAAGCTTGAAGTACTGAAATTGTTTTACCTCTCAATGAACAGTGCTGATAAAGCATTCTACTACTATGGGACTTCCTCTAATATAGTCTGATCAACTTTTTTTCCAAGCCTGAAAAAAAAAAAATTCCTGAAAAACTTGAACAGAAAGGAATGAAGCACTTAACCATGCTACCATATGGAGAAACCTTGAAAATACTGTTAAGTGAAAGAAGCCAGACACAAAAGACCACATATTGTATTATTCCACTTATATAAGAAGCCAAAAAAAGGCAAATCCATTGAGACAGAAAGTGGACTGGTAGTGGCCAGGGGCTGGGGAAAGGGGGGAAAGAGGAGAGAGCATTAATGGGTACCAGGTTTCTTTCTGGGCAATGGAAATGTTATGGAATTAGATAGCAGCAATTGGTTGCACAATCTTGTGAATACACCAAAAACCTCTTTATTGTATACTACTTTAAAAGGGCTAGTTTTATGGTATGAGAATTCTATCTCAGGAAAAAAAAAAAAAGAAAAAAGCACATTGGAATTTTATTAGAAATGTTCCACTTAATTTTTTTGGTGTTTGTTGGTTTGTTTTAAGCCATGTAATTCTTTCCTCCAAGGAAATCTTACCCAATATGAGAAAAGAAAACATCTCCACAGAACTCTAGCACTCGGGAAAGCCCAGTTTGAAAATCTCTATAACGAAACCCACTCTCGCATTTACACGGGTGGGGAAAATGAGACCCAAATGTGAAGTCATTGAGTCAAGCTGCGCTGGGGACTAGACTGTAAGTAGGAAAGTTTCAGGCCTCTGAACCTCCAGGCCAATGGAGTTTCATTCCCCCCTGGCCTCCACATTTCTTTAAACATCTCAAATAATCCTCCAATTTACCAAAATAAATAAGAAAGGTTATCTAAACAAAACACAAAAACAAAACGTCAATTTGTACCTTATCCCCTATATTATTTATTTACCCTGCAATTTGGATTATTTTCCTAAATCATAAAACATGGTTCTGTTGAAAGGACAGTTTGAACGGTTAAAGTGGCAGTTTCTAAATCTTCTTTTAACAACTTAAGGCCTATGTATTATTATGCAATATTTTGAATATAGCAGTATTTTGCAATACTAAGAAGTGTGAGGTATTTGGGCCATAATGTGGAAAAAAAGAAAATATGATCTCAACAAGGTAAAGCACATATATATATTTTTTAAAGATTATTTATTTGAGAGAGAGCACGCATGCTCGAGTGCACACATGTGAGCAGGGGAGGGGCAGAGGGAGAGAGAATCTCAAGCAGACTCTACACTGAGTGTGGAGCCTGACATGGGGCTCGATCTCCCACCCTGAGATCATGACCTGAGCTGAAACTGAGTCAGACACTTAACCAACTGAGCCACACAGGCGCCCTGTAAATGAAAATATATGAAAATTTTTCATAATTTTCCTATTTTATATGAAAATATAAAGATATACACAAAAGGGGACACATTCAAATTTTAGCAGTGATCCCAGAGGTGTGGATTAATACATGGTTTTACAGTTTTTCTCTGTGCTTTTCTGAATTTTCATACTTTCTTTTGAGACCATATGTACTTCTTAATGACACCGAATTGAGTCAGGCCTGTGTAAGACTACATGCCAGGTGCAGTCCTAGGTGATTTTTACATATTATGTCTAATCTCACGACAACCCTATAAGTTGGGTATTACTATTGCAGTTTTGTAAATGAAGAAACTGAGGCTAGGAAGTTAAGGAACTTGTCCATCTTGTTAGTCTAAGAGTAGGGATCGAAACATGGCTTTCTTTTTTCTTTTCTTCTTCCTCTCTCCCTCCCTCCTTCTTTTCTTTCCTTCTCCCCCCCACCCCCGCCCCTTTTTACAGTACATATTGAGGTCCTATGGTGTGTCAGAATTTAATCTAGTAACTAAAAGTATGAGAAGTGACATGAAAGGGAAAACACAGGATGCTCTGGGAATATGTTATAAGGCAGGGCACGGGGAGGGGACCTGGAGTCAGAGAAAGCCTCCCAGAGGAAGCTACTATCTGAAAGAGGAATCGAACTAAGCCAGGAAAGAGGAGCGTAAGTACATTCCAGGTAGAAGGAACACCATGCTGGGAACTCAAAATCTAGCCTTTGAGAAAGTAAAATGAATCCAAGATGACATAATACTCACTACCAATTCCAGGGTGTATGTGTCTGTGTACTCGTGTGTGCATAAATAAAACGCCCTCACCACATTCTCAGTAGGCCAAATCTTGCAAGAACAGGAGAAAAAGAGGAGATACCAACCACTGTTTCTTTCTTCTCACTTCGCCCCTACCCCAGTGAAGGCAAGTCACCTCCCCTGCAGGCCCCTCTCTTGGGATCCTCTCCTTCTAACACTGGTTCCCAGATTTTCCCATTTATTTCACAGCAGCAGAAGTCACAGCTGGGTTCAATCTCTGCATCCCCCACCCCCATCATTCCCAGTTTGGAGGAAGTATTCTAAATTTAAACCACACAGCACCAAACTAAAAATGGCTTAAAAGGGGAACAAAGTACCTTTTGCTGGGCTCTTGTTAGATTTCACAGGCACAAATTACCCTTTTTTCTAAGCAGATGTAGTCAAATGATTCTTAGGTAATAAAATAACCATCTCCAAGTTCACAAGAGATAAAAGTGTCTGTTTTTTTAATGACCAGGGAAGAGGTTGAAGAGGGCAGAAACAGAGTGGGGAGTTAAGTGCTGACTCGTGTAAGACACATTTGGGGTTCTGAGAATGTCATCCAGCTCCAGTGTTAGTGCATGCTGGATCTTCCCCGTCCCCTGAGTCAGCTGGTTAGAGGGGCGCCTGACTGGCTCAGCCAGTAGAGCATGTGACTCTTGATCTCTGGATTGTGAGTTTGAGCCCCACGCTGGGTGCAGAGGTTACTTAAAATATATATTTTTAAAATATACATATATATACTTAAGTATATATATTCATATATATATGAATCAGGTTAGAAAAGCAAGACAGACCAGGAGTGAGAAGCCTGGCTACCAGTCCCTGCCCACCCCCAAGCAATTTATCCTTTCCAAGCTTCAGCCTCCCCATTCCTAATCATTTTAGGGATTGGAGGCTGACCTTGATCAGTGATTCTTTTTTTTTTTTTTTAAGATTTTATTTATTTGCTAGAGAGAGAGAACACAAGCAGGGGGAGTGGCAGGCAGAGGGAGAAGCAGACTCCCCACTGAGCAGGGAGCCCAATGCAGGGCTCCATCCCAGGACCCTGGGATCATGACCTGAGTCAAAGGCAGACGCTCAACCGACTGAGCCACCCAGGCGTCCTTTGATCAGTGATTCTTAAGCTCTTTTGTCCTTGACACTTCTTTTTTTAAATTTAACATGAAAACGTTAGTTCTATGAAAAATTTTATGTAAGTGCAGCAGATATACTTAAAAGTGATCCAATCATGTGTTCAGCTTTATGAATTTTCACAAACTGAATGGACCTAAAAAAACAGCAGCCAAATCAAGTAATAGAACATTACCAGCACTGGAGTAGGAAAACGCATCTGAAGACTGAAAAATAAATGCTAGCTTGTTTGATTTTTTTTTTAAGGGGGGAGGGAGGGGCAGAGGGAGAGAGAATCTTAAACAGGCTCCACACCCAGCACAGAGCCCAACCCGGGACTTGATCTCACAACCCTGAGATCATGACCTGAGCCAAAATCAATAGTCAGATGCTTAACCAACTGAGCCACCCAGGTGCCCCTAGCTAGTTGATTTTAATAGGAAATTTGGGGAAACATGAAAAACATTTCCACAAATGGGTAATGCACCAATCACTCAGTGACCCTTCAGTTTTATGCCACATTTGAGGAGAGCTATTTATTCTCCTGACCTAATTCCTACAACCATAAAAACGTGTATTTGAGAAGGAAGGAGAGTCTACTGCCCAAGTGTGCAAAAAATACGAGATGAACACTTGAACTGAACTTGAATTTGAGAAACCAAGGGCACAGATAGTGAGATGAAGCTCATGGGTGAGACCAGCACCACACATTAGCCCTGCATCCTGACAAGGACACTGAAAAAAACACCTACTCAGCTACGGTAAAAAGTTTGAATAAAGTTCTCTAAAACTTATAATGCAATCACTCAAATTATTTTGTGAATTTTAGAATCACAGGGAACTTTGGAGGTGAGAGTTGAAAATTCCAAATCATAAAATCACAAAAGTACTAAACATCTGGATGGAGGACCAGACTCAGGAAAGTGAAAAAGTCTTTTAATATACATATTCTCTGGAACAAGGCAACACAAATGTGTACATATTTCAGAGAACATATGGGGAAAGAAGATACTGACATGCTTTTAAAAAGCAAGAAACAGTAACTAGAAATCAACTGCACACACCCTTTATTTTTTATATAAGATGTTTATAATGTCATTGATATCTTGGGAGTTTTTTTGCTCTGTTGTTTTCATTTTTTTAACAGAGCCTACATTAAAGTGAAACAAAACAAACATGATCTGCTTCAACTTTCAGCTGTAACAGAGTGGAATGTAGCAAGCCAACAGTTCTGCTGAGGGCAATCAGAAAGCCAGGTAAAATCCAAAAACACCTGTGTTTCTTTTTTTTTTTTAATATTTTATTTATTTATTTGACAGAGAAAGACACAGCGAGAGAGGGAACACAAACGGGGAGTGGGAGAGGGAGAAGCAGACTCCCCACCGAGCAGGGAGCCCGATGCGGGACTCGATCCCGGGACTCCAGGATCATGACCTGAGCCGAAGGCAGTCGCTTAACCAACTGAGCCACCCAGGCGCCCCCAAAAACACCTGTGTTTGAAGCAACAGGAAAGCTACTGATCAGTCAAGATTTGAGGATCCAGATCTTGGGGAGATATAAGGTTCAAGAGGTAAGCTCAGCCTTCTGAAAGCCCATTTTTCTCAGTAGGGTATTTGCCAGTTCTTGACATGGGGCAAGAAGTTGAGCAGTCAGGCAGAGGGCAGCTACTAAGAAGCAGAGAAGCCTGCAGAACTTTAGAACTTCTGGGGCTACAATGACAAAAATGAAGTTCAGGTCTGAAAAGTCATGTCCCCGAGAGGCTCAAAGAAGTGAATCTAACATGTACTTTCTCCTTGAAGTATGGTTAACTGAGCTGCACAGGGTAAGAGCCTCAGAAGCCAAGGAGATGAAAGGCAGAATGAGCATTTTTTCAGAGTATTCAGTGGACTCACAGTATTAGGAAGACAAAAATTGGAGTTTAGGACCTGCTGAGGGAAACATTTAAGGCTCTCAATCAGTACTCCTGGGGGCCTAGGATTGGGAAAACCCAGAAATAGACAAATCTTAAAAGTCTGCAAAACACACTTAATTAGACTGAGAGCCTGATTAGATTGAGGTGATCTTTCTACTGTGGGCAAAGAATAGGGTAAATACTCTCATAAAGGAGATGACATCATCCACAGCATCTTCATACACAATACTGGACATTTAATTAAAAAAACAAAACAAAACAAAACAAAAAAACGCCAGGCATATGAAGAGAACCAAGAAGAAAAACAGAAAATATAAACAGATTCACAAACGACCCACACATAGGAGTTAATAAGTATAGTTTTTTTAAATGACTATGATTGGGACACCTGGGTGGCTCAGTCAGCTAAGCATCTGCCTTCAGCTCAGGTCATGATCCTAGGGTCCTGGGATCGAGTCCCACATCGGGCTCCTTATTCGGCAAGGAGTCTGCTTCTCCCTCTGCCTCTGCTGCTCCCCCTGTTTTTGCGCTCTCTCTCTCTCTGACAAATAAATAAAATCAAAAAATAAAATGACTGTGATTAATATATTTGAAGAAATAGGTAAAATGGAAAATCTATTTTTTTAAAGATTTATTTATTTGAGAAAGAGAGAGAGAGCAGGGAGGAGGGGCAGAGGGAGAGGAAGAGAGAGTCCCAAGCAGACTCCATGCTAAAGCATGGAGCCGAACACAGGGCTCGATCCCATGACCCTGAGATCACAACCTGAGCCAAAACCAAGAGTTGGTCACTCAACTGATTGAGCCACCCAGGCACCCCTGGGTTTGGGTTTTTTTTTTTTTTCTTCTTTTTTTTTTTTTTTTGGAGAATGTATTATTTAAAATAATCTAATAAAAATTTGAAAGCTGAAAAATAGAAAATGATATTAAGTTAACAGATTGTGTAATAATAAAGTAGACACAGCAAAGAGCTAGTGAGCTCTAAGACAGCAAAATATAATCAAAATGGAAAAGAGAAATGAAGACTAAGAATACAGATAATAAAATCAGACATGTATGGAACAGAGTAAAAAGTTCTAACATAAAAGTAATTAGAATCCCAAAAAGAGAGAAGAAAACAAAGCAAAAACAATATTTGAAAAGATAATGGCAGAGAATTATGAGAATTACAAAAAACATTAAGCTACACAGATTTAAGAAGATCTGAAAGCCCCAAGCAGGATAAACACAAGGAAAATCACACCTAGAAAAACTGCTGAAAACCAAATATATAAAGTCTTTTTTTTAAGATTTTATTCATTTGTTTGAGAGAGAGTGAGCCAGTGAGCATGAGGGCGGGTAGGCAGACTCCCCACTGAGCAGGGAACCCGACATGGGGCTTGATCCCAGCACCCTGGGATCAGAACCCGAGTGGATGGCAGATGCTTAACTGACTGAGCCACCCAGGTGCCCCAAGAAAAGTCTTTAAAAATTGCCAAAGAAAAAAGATGCAACATCAAACAGCAACAATAAAACTAACAGCCAACTTTCCAAGAAAGAAAGAAGGCCAGCGACAATAGAATGGCATCCTTAAAGTGTTGGGGGTGAAGGGGGGGATCTTCCTCCCCAGAATTCTATAAATCCAATGAAATTACCTTCAAAAACAAAGGCAAAACTAATCATTTCCAGACTGAAAGCTAAGAATATTATTTTATACCAGATATGCATTACAAGAAATACTAAAAGAAGTTCTTTTATTGTTGTTGTTTTGTTTTGTTTTTTTATGCAGAAGGAAAAGATCCCAGAGGGAACAGATGGAAGTAATGAAAAGTCATGGCTAGGGAAAACATGTGAGTAAATCTAAGCGGAGATTGATTGTAAAACCAATAATATCAGTGTCTCATGGGGAATTAAATACGTAAATAAAATGAATTATAATAATGACAAAAGAGGCAGAAGGGGAGGAGGAATTGTGAAGGGAAGGCAGGGAAAATAGAATTAAAGTATCCTCAGAGCCTAACTTCATCTGGAATGTGATTAAGTAAAAGTAGCATTGGATCAATCACATACACACAAAAAGTAAAATGGAAACAAATGTGTAACATGCTAGTAGAGAGGAAAAAGGGAAAATTAAAAGTAATGCTTGATTAATAAAAAAAAAGCAAAGAAGAAGAAAAATGGTACATAAAACAGGTGGAACACAAACAGGAAACAAATAGTAACATGGTAGCTGTAGACCTTAATATATCAATAATTACATTAAATGCTTTAAATACTTGAACTAAAGACTAAACTGTCTGACTAGATTTTTTTTAATTCTTGTATATGCTACTTACAGAGGATACAGATTAAATATAAAAGCAAAATTAAATTGAAGTATAAAGATGAAAAAAGATATACCATGTATGTATTAGCCCAAAGAAAGCTGGTATTGCTCCATTAATATTAGAAAGGTAGACTTTAAGATAGGAAGCATTACTAGATATGAGAGACATTTCACAATAAAGATATAACAATTCTAAGTGTATATGGTATGCACCTAAAATCATAGCCTCAAAGTTAAATAAAGCAAAAGTTAGCAAATATAAAAAGAGAAACAGGCAAATCCAAAGTCATAATGGGTAAGTAAGGATATATAAGATCTGTGCTACAAGATTTTAAAAAGTGATATAATTGACATATATAGAACATGGAACCAAATAACTTCAGTATGCACATTCTTTTAAAGTAGACATGTGAGGGGCAGGTACCCGGCTGGCTCAGTCGGTAGACCATGCAACTCTTGATCTCAGGGTTGTGAGTTTAAGCCCCACACTGGGTGTGGAGCCTACTTAAATAAATAAATAAAAATAAAGGCCAAATCAGCCTCAAAAAAAAAAAAAAAAAAAAAAAGACATGTAACATACATATATAAAAATTGACAATATGCAGGGCCCAAAGCAATTCAACAAATTTCAAAGAACTAAAATCATCCAAAGTATGTTCTCTGACCACAGGAAAAGTAAGCTAGAAACAAACAGCAAGGGAAAAAAACCCAAAAACCTAGAAACTCCCCAACTGCTTAGTAATGAAGAAGTACATTTCTAGGTGGGTGGGGGGATGGGTGAAATAGGTGATGGGGATTAAGGAGTGTACTTGTAATGAGCACCAGGTATGGAATTGCTGAAGCACTATATTACACTCCTGAAACTAATATAACACTGTATGTTAACTAACTGGAATTTAAAAAAAACACAATTTTTTAAAAAAGAAGTACATTTCTACATGACGCTGTGAGTCCAAAAAAAAAAAAAAAATCACAATGGAAATTATAAAATATTCTATACTAAATGACAACAAAAATATGACATAATAAAACTAACAGGATGCAGCTAAAGCTATGCTTAGAGGAAAACTGATACCCTTAAATGAAAATATTTTTTGGAAGAACACTGATAATAAGAGATATAAACTTATATGTTAAGAAACTAGAAAAAATTTCAGAAAATTGGAATCAAGTGTTAAAGTAATAATGATAAAAGAACTCATGAGATCGAAAACAAATTTATAATATAAAAAACAACCAAATCAAAAATACTAGCTCTTTGCAAAGATTAATAAAATTCATAAAACTTTGGTAATATGCATCAAAAAAATAAGAGGGGCACCTGGGTGGCTCAGTCTTCAAGCGTCTGCCTTTGGCTCAGGTCATGATCCCAGGGTCCTGGGATCGAGCCCCACATCAGGCTCCCTGTTCGGCAGGAAGCCTGCTTCTCCCTCTCCCACTCCTCCTGTTTCTGTTCCCTCTCTCACTGTCTCTGTCAAAAAATAAAATCTTAAAAAAAATAAAAAATAAAATCTTTGAGGCTCAGTCCTTAAGCGGCTGCCTTCGGCTCAGGTCATGATCCCAGGGTCCTGGGATCGAGCCCCACATCGGGCTCCCCGCTCAGCAAGAAGCCTGCTTCTCCCTCTCCCACTCCCCCTGTTTGTGTTCCCTCTCTCGCTGTATCTCTCTCTGTCAAATAAATAAATAAAATCTTTAAAAAAGAAAGAGAGAATTACCAGTATAAAAAACAGAGAGAAATATCAATATTAACAATAAAAATAGAGACAAGACCATACAACCTACAAATATTAAGATCTTAAAAGGATAAAAAGAAAACCTTTTACTAATAAATTTGAAAATTCAGATAAAATGGATAAATTCCTAGAAAAACACAACTTAACTAACACAAAAAGAAATAGAAAATCTGAGTAAATCTATACCTATTAAAATAAATGAATCCACCTTTTAAAATCTTCCTACAACAAAACTTCCATGCCCAAATGGTTTCACCAGTAAATTCTTCCAGACATTTAAAGAACAATTCCAATCTTACAAAACCATTCCAAGGAACAGAATAACCTAACTTGTTTTATAAGGCCAGCAAAACCTTGATTACCAAACCTGGCAAGGGGACCACAACAATAGAAAATTATAGGTTAATCCTCTTGTGAACAAAAATATTCCTCAACAAAATATTAGCAAGTCAAATCTAGCAACATATACAAAGAATAACATATCACAACTAAGTTGAGCAAAGTTAACACTCAAAAAAAATCAATGTAAGTCATATTGACAAAATAAAATAGTACAATCATGATATCATGATACAAAAAAACTTTTGATAAAATTCATGATAAAAACTTAGCACACTAAGAAGATAACTTTCTTAATCTGATTTTTAAAAGCACCTATGTAAATCCTACATCAATATTGTACTTAATGGTCAAAGGTTGATAGCTTTTCCTCTGAGATGAGGACAAAATAAGGATACTCACCATCACGACTTCTAGTCAACATTGTGAGAGAGATCTTAGCTAGTGCAATAATGCAAGGGATAAAAAGTCTAAGGATTGGAAAGGAAGAAATAAAGCTGTCATTATTCACAGAAATCTAACCACCTATAAAATTCTAAAACTATTAAAATTAATAAGTGAATTAGGCAAGGCCCCTGAAATAAGGTCAACAAATAAAAATCAGTTATATTTCTATATTCTAACAACAAGCAATTAGAGAGTGAAATTTTAAAATTCCAGTTAGAGTAGCATAAATAAAAATCAATTAACAGTGACATCATTTTTTAGAAGATTTGTAACACCTATATCCCAGTATTTCTGCCTCAAAGAGGGCAGTTTATGCTCAGTTTAATTTCATTGTTTTAGATTGTTCTAATTTTTTAAATGAACCTGAAATATAGAACTGTGTATATAATCTCCAAAAGTTGTAATGTTGGCTCAAATTCCTTAAAATCATTAAGGAGGTCGGGCGCCTGGGTGGCTCAGTTGGTTAAGCGACTGCCTCCGGCTCAGGTCATGATCCCGGAGTCCTGGGATCGAGTCCCACGTCAGGCTCCCTGCTCAGCAGGGAGTCTGCTTCTCCCTCTGACCCTCCTCCCTCTCATGCTCTCTGTCTCTCATTCTCTCTCTCGCAAATAAATAAAATCTTAAAAAAAAAAAAAATCATTAAGGAGGTCATTTTGTATACTCTGAGTAACACAAATATATATAAATATAAAAATATTTTGTATTTCGCTGTTTAGTATCTCAAAATGAAACTGAAAGATAAAATAGCCTACTTCACAAAAAAATTAAACAAAAATATATACACTATACCAACTACAATGTAAGAGAGGTAAAAAAAAGTTATAATAAAAATATGGATTTCAATATGCAAATGCTCAAGCAATACTATATTAGAGAACACAGTAAAGTAGTCAGGTACATGTACCTCTATATAGATTGAATGAGACAGGTGTGTTTTATTGGTTTCTCAAATACAAGCAGTGTTGCTTTGGGTAAGTGGTTTTTCTGAACAAAATTAAGTATGATCTCTCCTCAATTTACACAGCATTTTTAATCCTGGAAATTTCACTGCATATATATATATTTCAGTGTAAAACCAATGTATGTTCTAGGCTTGGAAAACTATAGAGGGTTTTCACTTACCTCCTCAGCAAAACATTTGAAAGTTGCACTGGACACGAGATAATTTGTCACTGAATGTAACAGTCCAGAACATTGTAGGACATCTACAGCATTTCTGGTTTTTGCCCAGTGAATGCTTCTAGAGCCCCTAACATATTTCCGATGTGCCCCCCCCACCCCACTCCCAGAAGCAGTACCTTGCCCATTTGAGAACCACTGGAATAGGCCAGGCTGAAAATCCAGTTTTATCCCATGCTAGCCCTGAAAACTAAGAAATCAGTCAGCTATTTACAGATCACCCCAGCCAACATATCATTTCTCCAACCTACCCAGTCACAAACAGCAAATAACAAAAATCCTTGAAAGAATTTGAGTTTTCTCTAAAAGTATCAACACAGTCATAGTGGTTAAGAAAAATCACAATATTTTCTAATTTCCTTCCACTTACTGTATTTGGATTATAGATTGGGGGATGTACACCACAGTCTTTTTAATATTTAGCACCTAAAAGCCTGGATCTGTCCATATTCAAACTCCCAATCAGATTTTGTAATGATTTTCAGTGAAAAATCAAATTCTTTCAAGAACTGCTGGCATGGACAATGCTCCACACCTAGTTTTACCATGTTAAAACATTATCCATAACTACCATGTGTTCAAAAAAATACTATGCTTATTTTTCTGAGATAAAATATAGAAAAATAACAAAGTTTAAAAGAGAACTTTTTGCCCTACACTCTTGCAGAAAAAAATTTTCCAACCAAATTTTCAAATTCTCCACTCCTATTCTTTCAGATCCCTGCTTTTAAAACATTGTTGCACAAAATACTCAGAAACTTTCTAAATAAAAGGAAAATTTCAAGCTGAGTTGGAACGCCTATTTTCCAAATAAACATAATCCAGAAAATTAGTCAAAAATCATCATATTTATGGTTCTCATTTCCCTTTTTATAATAATCTATTATTCTTAATAATAGATGATGTTGAAAATTTTATTAATAACTATGCAATTTCACCATGCTACTTATTCTCAAGCCCTTGCCTACCAGGTAAATGGTTTGGGAGGTAAAATGACCTGGGTTTGAATCCTGACTCTGCTACTTACTAGCCATGTGTACCTATACAAAATTCTTAATCCATTTCTTTACATGCACAAAACCCCCTCCCCTACAGTGTTGTGACAACATGCAAAGCACCTCACAGAGCTTTTCACATACTAGTTGTTCATTAAATAGGAGTTATGGTTGTTGTAATTAGCTGTCATGTTTGCCAATATCTACTTATTAATGCATTCAACGATTTTCTTCTTAGTTGTCTCATATATATTTTTTTTTTCTGGCTTGCAAAGCATTTTGAGATATGCAGGGTAAATGTTATACAATAGCTTTTGTATTTAAAAGCCTCACCGAGGGGCGCCTGGGTGGCTCAGTCAGTTAAGCGACTGCCTTGGGCTCAGGTCATAATCTCAGGGTCCTGGGATGGAGCCCCCGAGTAGAGCCCCACAGGGGGCTTCCTGCTCAGCAGGGAGTCTGCTTCTCCCTCTCCCTCTGCCCCTCCCCCTGCTCGTGCTCTCTCTCTCTCTCAAAAAAATAAAAATTATTTTATACTGAACTGTCTTTAGTACAAGAGGTACCAAAAGGAGGAAAAAGAAAGGCATTTGTTAAACCACAACTCAACATTTACTGAACATTAGTCATGTCATGGTAGCTTATAAAAATTCAGTTTCTGCCTACCAATATCCTGATGATTTATTTGCCCCTGTCAACCTCCTCAGATTTTATCTGATTCTCATTTTCAGTCTCTGCAAGGAGAGTTGACTTCCGAACAATTCACAACATTTTAAGTTTTTCTGTGATAGTTTTCAGCATAAAGAATCAAATTTTTAGATATTTATGTTTCATATTCAGGTCACCAACTGGTACTTTGGAACCTACAAATAGCTCTCATGGTCTGGTTACCATGGTCACACCTTTTCCTCACCGCTGGGCACAGGCAACACACACACACACACACACACACACACACCACCTCACATTGTATACTCAGCTGCCCTCTGTCAACACATACGCATCTCCTGGCCCTGAAAAGATTCTTTGATCCCTAAAAATCGGCTTGGGAGAGCCTTGGGAGACCTTAGAAAACAATCATTCAGAACCTGTTGGGGATCTTAGACCTTTTTGAAAATCTGAGAAAAACTATTGATGTTCTCTTCATACATAAACAAAATGGACATACCTATAAAACTGCACTTCACAGACTCCTTGAAAACCAAAGTAGTAAACTGTCATGTATTTCAGTGTTTCTCAAACTCCTGACTGGGATTCACAGTAAGAAACAGATCTGACATCAAGACAGCCTATACCTACATGCATAAACAAGCGTAAGTACCCAAAACAGAAGTTTCAGTAAACAATGTTTACCCTTACCACGTGTAATGGTGTCTGACATTTTCTATTCTATGTCATCTTTCTACAATGTTGCTCGAGACTCACTACATTACTTTCTTACTACCCACAACCTGAAGGGCAGTGATCCAGTCTAACATTTCTCCATTTTAAGTAAACTAAGATCCAAAGGAATAAAGGGTCTTGTCCTTAGTCACTAATAAATTAGATGAAACAAGCCAGAACCTAACTATCTTGATTCCCAACCAAAGGCTCTTTCCAAAACAAAGTGAAACAAAAATTCTAAATACCAACTCCCCTCAAAAAGCAGCTAGGGATTTGAAGCTTAAAACATGCTGACACACTGAGAAACTGAGTGTTAAAATTCCAAACAGTAGTGAATATTAGCCTCATCCTGAGCCTCCAGTTGAGGCAGTCTTAACTTATTCTAGAACATGAGCATGGCCTGGCATGACATGGCATATAAGCAATTTTTTTTCTTTCCAAAAATCCTTTCTCTGGCCACTGAAAACAACACAGGGAAAGCCAACACTACTGAGTTCATTTAAATACTTTGGATTACATAGGCACAGGTTTTATTTGTTCACCAGAGGCTGGCTTAGCAGTGGAGAGGCCCTGTTTCCACTTGCCAGCCCCATGCATACATAGTTCTTTCCCCACACCTAAGGCTGCTTAATTAATATTTAAACATCAAAACCACACAGATCAATACGTGGATGTGAATGATCCAGAGCCTATTAGATGTTAATACTACCAACACCAACTACCCCTGCCCCTTTTAAAGCCTCACTTACAGAAAGTGGCATTGCTTGGGAGACTTCATTACAGTTTAGTAGATTAAAATACCAGTCTCCTCACTGGCATCAGGCTGTTTGTGGCTTTGGGGTTTTGTTTTTTGTGTTTTTTTTTGGTTTGGTTTGGTTTTTTGTCGGCGGGGGGGGGGGGGGGGGGTTGGTCAGGGGAGGGTGGCTTTTCTTTTTTAATGTGGAATAAACATCACTGACCATCACAAGGTGAGACTCTTACAACAAGCCAGAGTGGCTGGGTACTGGTCTGGGGAAGGCCAAGCCTGGGGGCCCTGGCGTAAAGGGAGGAGGTAAAGGCTTGGGGCCTGTGTCGTCTCCCTGGTCACCCAAACAACTTAACTCGGTGTGGGAGAGTCTCGGTGGGCGCAAGTAACCTGCCCGGGGTTGCTGCGTGCCAGCCTCCACCCGCGCACCCCAACCCCGGTGTCCAAGGGCAAAGTGCTGGGGCCTCCTTAACGCAGAGCTCATAGCAAGGAGAGGGTGGGGTGCAAATCGCTGCGCAGCGGCTCGCGTGCGAGAACAGCGAAAGCCCTAGGGGAAAAGGGGGGCGGGCAAACCCTAAAATTAGCGCCCAGGAAGCAGGGGCTGGGCACGGTGGTGCGGAGATGGCGTCTTCTGCTGCGGCGGCTGCCCTGGAGCTTTCCTGGGGGGCGGGGGGCTTCCCCGGGAGTCTGGCCCCTCTGCGCCTTCCACTGCCACTAGGACCAGGACCAGGAGCCGACGCAGCAGGAAGGGCTCCTTCCGGTAACAGGGTCGGGGAACACATGTAGCCTCCGGAGACCTGGAGGTCTATCGCTCCTCCCCCAACTGCGGCAGAAAATTTAAGGAGCCTCGGAATTTAAAACACCAGAATCCTTCAGAATCCCTGTTGTTGAACTAAAAATTTGGTTGGCTCATTTTAGTGAGCCCTGTCCTTTCCTGAGTTTTCATTTAAATCCATTTTTCTCTTCCCCCTTGCCTCAAATGGAATTCGGAATTCGAGTAATGGGGTGGGGGTGGGGGTGGTGATAATGTACCAGGGATCTAGGGTCTGGAGGCTGGAGGCGTGGGGGTAGTTTGCATGCGAACATCTCTGCAAGATAAACAGTTCTGAAGGTCAGTGATGGCTCTCCACTGGGTCCTCCTGAATGGGTGAACATTCATTAAGGAATTCTCCGTCAACATTTTTCTTGTGAACCCAAACTGTAAAAGTCCTAAGTATTTCAGATATTCCAACTGCAATAATGCATCAAAAACCTACATATTAATTAACTATTGTGAACTCTCCTAAAATAAAATTATCAAAATCCTGAGAGCTCTTATAAGAATATCTGTGAAATGGAAATGTGTGTTATTCAGCCAAGATTAAATGAAGAATGCAAAAATATTGTTCTATTTGGTAGCACGGATATGGAAAATTAAATGACACAATCTTTGGAAACCAGAAGCCAGTCATTAAAAAAAAAAAAAGAGTCATGTTTATTATGTAACTAGAATTTTAAATATATATATACACAGTAATCTAAAGTCAGCCATTAATACAAACTAAGCATATCTGTGGAGTGACATTTCATCCCTAGCATCTTTTAGCCTCCCCTCTGCAGCTGGCCCCTTACCTTTATTTTCAGAATCTTTCATTCTCTCTTTCCTCCCTGTGCTGCAAATGAGCAGGGAAGTCCGGCTGATTCTGCAAACCTGACTTTTGATTTGTCATTCACAGAGAGTCAGCGGTCTCAGGGGCGAAGTCCCTCAACGGAGGAGCACCCGAGCTCTGATAATTGCATGCAAGTCAGTGTGCAGGGTGATAATTTTGCTTATGCTGGAGCAGAAAGGATGGGGATGAAGGCCGACGTAAACACAAATTCCAAAACATGGCATGGAACTGGATCTGGAGTCTAGGCTTGCCTTTCCTTCTCTTAGATTAGGGAACCAACTGTTTAGCGCCTCCTCAGCTCTGTAGAGATTAGGTTCAGGTTGAAAGGGGAATATCTGTGCCATGTGCCAAGCTTATTCTCAAACGGAGACCTTAATTTTGGAGGGAATTAAGAGACCCGTGCTTTGTGTTCTTTTTCATATTCATTCATTCAACAAATATTTCTTTTACCTCTCTGTGGCCCAGGCTCCATGCTAAGTAGTGGGGATACAACAGTGAAGAGGACCAGTCCCACTCCTCAAGCTGCTCCCAGGCTGTTAAAGTACAGAGGCATACGGTGACCCGTGTCTGCTGCATGGACACGGATTACTGAACCCATTTCATCCAGGCATAAGTTGATTCTCAAGGCTGAGCCAGAAGTGGGCATGAGGAAGCCAGACCATGAGAGCCCTCTCTTAGAGGGCAAGGAAAATTCAAGCAAATCTTTCAATCATCCAATTCTGGCTTACTTTCAATCATTACATAGCTCAGATTCATTCCTTCATCCCTTCATTGAACAAATGTTTATTTGTACCAGGTAGAATTCCATCTGTTAGGGATTCAAGAGTGCAGAAAACAGACCAAATCCTGCTCTTGTGGCTATTACATTTGGGTGAGTGTATCCAGACAGATAATAAACAAACAAACATAAACATACAGTAAATGGCAATAAATGCCATGAGGAAAAATGAAGCGTGGTAATGAAGTAACAGACATGCCATCTTAGACAGCGTGGCCAGAGGAAGTGACCTTTAATTTATTTTATGAAAAATGGGTCAGAGGCATCATAGTCCCTTCCAAATATCTTCACTCAGATGTTGTTCTTTAAGTGCTGACTCCTCACAACCTCCTCTGCTCTAGGTGATAAGGGGTGTTTATTCCCCATTATACATGGGTAAACTGATATCCAAAAAGATTAACTGACCCAATCAAGGACCTCACTAAGTTGTAAGAAGAGCAACAACAAGAAATACACCTACCTGTTGCTCTCATCCCCAGAAATTGCGGGGTTAAATGCAATACTGACATGGAAAATCTGCTGGAGTAGGAGTTGAGATAAGAGGGTCGAAGACCTACGTCTACCACTATTAACTGAGTGGTGCAGGGGAGGTGACAACCTCTCTGGCACCAGGTTCCTCATCCATAAAGTGGGGCTAATCCTATCTGCCCTGTGTATGTGCCCGGCCTTTCAGAAGATCAAAAGGGAGAATAGATGTGGTACTTGGCGAACTAAGCCCTATATAAATGCAAGGTATAATTATCAGCATACATGGGCACATTGAAGAGAACTAATTGCTAGTGTTCACCTGGTCATTACTGTAGCCCAAGAGTCAAATATAGCTGCAGAGGGAAAGCTTGCCACAGCCACTAGGGGTCCTGGAGTTGATTTCTAGCTGCCACAATTGAAAGACTCCCTGAAAGTTTTGGGAAATGTTAAGTATTGCTTTTTGTTCCCATCTTTCCTTGGTAGGGGGGTAATACCTTTATGCTTTTCTTTGATAACTTAAGACCGGTGAGGAAAATCTGCCTTCACTGGAACTCCTTGCTGGGCACCAAGTGAGCCATGATGGTGCAGAGACCACATCAAAGAAACAGGCATCTCCATCTCCAAGGACCAAGTCCAGGACGGTCAAAATGTGCCCAGTTAGGAGCGCTTTCGGGGCAGAGAGGGGAGAGAAGTAGGTGGTAAGAAGCCACCGTTTGTGCACTCTTTCATTCAATAAATATTCATTGTGCCAGGCACTGCTCTGAACACTGGGAATGACATAGTGCTGAAGAAAGCATTCTGTCCTCAAGAGGCCTGTGGCTTCAGGGCAAGAGGTTCCTACGAGGTATGCTGATTTACTGATTAGGTAGAGGAATGCCAAGGCCTGGGTTTGAATAGTAGGGCAGGGTCCATAAAGCAGGACAGATGGTTTGAACATGGGCTCTGCTATGTCCTGGCCCCTAAGTAAGCTGGGACCCTCTCCTACACCTCTCTCTGTCTGTATTTCCTGCTCTGTAAGATGAAGACAATAATGGAACCTACCTCCTAGGGTTGGGTGAGGCTCAAATGAGTTAATACATGTAAAGTACATGGCACAAAGCCTGACACATAAAGTGAGGCTTCCATAAATGCTGTAAGACTAATATTACTACCTTGTGACCTGGGTCAAGTTTACCCCTCTGCACCTTCTACAGAAAATAATAACAAGCTGGTAGGGCTGCTGTGAGAGTTACACATCAGAAAGAACATACGGGCCTTGGCATAAAGGAGTAGCTCCCCTTTGCCAGCCTCGCTCCAGGAGGTGAGCTTTAATCAAGGAGGCTTCCCAGGAAAAAAAGACTAAGTCTGGGAGGAGTGAGGAAGTAGGAAATGGGCTGCCATTTATATTAAAAAGGAAGCCAGTTGCTTTCGAGAGTGTGGTCATTTCTAGGGGAACCTACATTTTACCCAACACTGTACTTTGAAAAGTTTCACACATATGGAAAGTTGGAAGTGTTGCATGGTGAACATCTTTGACTACATTTTGCTATTTGCTTTATCACATATGTGTTCATCTCTATCCATCCTTAATTGACTGGTGGTTGTTGTTGTTTTTTAATTAAGTGGAAAGAGGTTTGAAGTCCTCTTCAAATAAAAAGAGCCTTTACTTTCCCTCCTGCTACAATATTTACAAAAGCCTTAGATCTCTGGTTCTGGGGCTATTCCAAGCAGGGTCAGGTGAATTCTCAGAAGTCTTGTCTTGCCCCACAGTAAACCTCAAGGCCCCATCCAGTCGAGGGACCAGAATGGGCTCAAGCCTTGGAGCTTTCCAAAATAAAGCAGTGTCTCTGACAAACCCCACACTTCGAAGAAACTGGTATCAAGGACCTCTGTAAACACCCATTAAGGGAAATGATGCCCTATGTCAATAGCTGGGTTTAGTGAAAGCTCAAACAGGCTCCACTGGCCACCAAGTCCTTTCACAGCTCTGCACAGTCCTTGTCTTGTTTGATGCCACTTCTGAGTCACTAGACCAGTGAGTCATGCCCAGTAAGGGAGGCCATCTTGAAAGCAAAACCAAATAGAATTTTCAAGAACAATGAGTGAAACCCTGAATTGAAAAAGAATAAGGCTTTTTATTGTCCTTGTAAAACAAAAATGAAAGAAAAAATGCTGTTGTTAATATTGTGGGTTCAACTTCCCAGCTGTAAATTTTACACTGAAGAAAAACTGAGCAAAAAAGAGCTTTTACATTCTTTTGGAAATTTGAGAGCAAAAGAGGCTTGAAGGCTATGTCCCAAATTAGGCAGACCTAATGACCTTTCAGTGACTAGCCCTGACCCTCTTCTAGCTGAGTCATTCATTCCCAAAACATGCTGAGGTGGTGACAGCAGGGTGGCTTCACTTCGTCTTCCTCCAGCCCACCAAGCCTCTGGATGTTTGCTCAGAGCATCTGAGTGGCCATAACCGAGATGAATAGAGAAAAATTGCTGCCTGGGGGTGAAGGAAGGTTAGTAAGGAGGGTCACCACACAGGAGGGCAGCATGACTATAAGAAAAGCTGCACAGGCTCCCATGAAGCCACACTACAAGGCAAAGGGAAGGGAACTGATATATGGAGTATCTACTCTGTACCAGGCACTCTTCTTATCATCATCTTCAGACATTTATTGAGAACTTGTTTGCTAAGCATTGTGTTGAAAGCAAAGGCTTTCACAGCACACTGCCTGGGTTTGAATCCCAGTTTACCAGCTGTGTAACTTTGGAAATATTACTTAACCTCTCTGTGCTTCAATTTTCTCATTGGTAAAACAGATGGCAAAACAAGGTTATTGTCAGAATGAAATGAAATAAAAATATGCACAGGTCTGGCCAGTGGCTGGTACAGAGTAAACAGTGCATACACGGTAACTCTTGCCATTCCATCTTTTTTAGATGAGAAAAATGAGGCAGAAAGGAGGAGAAGTGACTTGCCAAAGGATACACAGCTAAAAAGTAGCATAGCTAGGATACTTTGTTCTCAAAACAACATTGTGAGGGAGGTGATACCATCTTCCTTTTACAGAAGAGGGACCTAGTAACTTGCTCATGCCATAAGCTGGCAAATGAGAGTTAACATTTTAGAACACACATTTGCTGACTTTAAAGCCTTTGCACATCCAGCTAGGCCAGTGGTTCTCAAACGTTAGCATACATCAGAATTACAGCAAGGCTTGTTAAGACAGATTGCTGGACCCTATCTCCAGAGTTTCTGATTTGGTAGCTGTGAGGTGGGGGCCAACACTGCATTTCTAACAAGTTCCAGGAGAGGTTGATACTGCTAGTCTAGAGACCACACCTGGAGAACTACTGTTGGACAATTATGCACCTGTATGCAGAAGAGATGGTAGGGAATAGGGCCTAAAGATCGTAGGTCAATGAGTTTTTCCCACTCTGACACAGGGTTGGTTACTTCGCAAAGCCTAGCAAATATCCTTGTATCTACAGAGGTCTTTCATATTTATGATCTCATTTGATCTTTCCAATATCCCTCGGTAGTAATCATTATTTCCATTCAATGTGATTTGGTTTTAGGGGTATATGGTTAGAAATGGCAGTGAAGGATTAAACCACAGATCACCTGTCCTCCTCTCCAAGTAACTTGTCCTGGAAAGCACCATCTGCTGATGGAGACTGGCTCAAGTTCCAGTCTCTGTCTTTCCAGGGAATATTGCAGCTCAGGAAAGGGTTCTTTGCCCCAGCAGGATTTCAGGCAGGTAATTTCTGGTGGGAGAAACTCGGGGCCAGTTTTCTACCACTGTTTCAAGACCTACTTCTTACAAAATACTTCCATCAACTGTTCACTCCCTTCTCTATAACCTAAAAGCTTTGATATTTGTCTAAAATACAGTTCTCTAGAAAGGTTGGAAGCATTTGGGGGTGTTAATTTCCATTGGGCACAGCTTGTTCATATTCCCATTGGGGATAGCTTGCATGCTTAGGTATATTTTTTAAAATTGTTCGGACATATAAGCCAACAAATTATTAGTATCCAGAGTACTTAAAGAACTGTAAGTGGATAAGAAAAAGACAAAGCATCAAGTTAAAACAAAAATGGGGAAAGACATGAAGAGGCCTTATTCACACATGGCCAATAGTCATGTGAAAAGATCTTCATTATTTGTTAAGGAAATTCAATATAAAACAACCATGCAGTACCATTTCACACCCATGAAATTGGCAAGCATTAAAAAGTCTGACAGTACTCAGTATTGGCAAGGATGTAGGGAATCCAGAATCGCACACACTCCTGGTAGGAACTAGATTAGCACAAATAAATGGAGGTCAGCTATTTTTCCAAATTAAAAAAGCATATACCTTTTAACCCAGTAATTGTCCTTCTAAGTATTTATCCTACTTACAGTCACAAGTGATCATATAGAAAATTTCAGATGCATTTTCTTTGGCTATATATATATATATATATATATATATAGGCTCTTGTCTAGATAGAAAATAGATAGGATCTCCTAAAGGATCTTTTCATTACAAACATATTTATTGAATGTCTGCTATATTCAGGACAGGGTTTTAGGCTGAAAAGATGTCAAGAGTCCCCAGCAGCTAAACTACTTCTCACTTGCAGCCTCCTGGTGGGAAAAAAAAAAAGTGGGAACAAAAAGGATGGTGTGAAAGACCTTCTGGTTAGTACAGAAGGAACAGCTGCCCCTAAGGAGCTTCCCAACCATGTTTTAGTCCCATAGGTTACTGAGCTTTCCAGTCCTGTGACTAACCATTGTTGGGATGTGATCATATGGTACACTATCTGGACTAATATTAATAAAAATAATAACTACCACCTTGTACACTACTGTGTACCAGGCACTTTATATACATTAACTCATTTAATCATCACAGTAACATTGTGACATAGGAATTATCATCTCTATTTTATATATGACATATAACTGAGTTTTAGAAAGATTTAGCACCTTGCCCAAGATCACAGCTTATTACTGTATCACTTACTAATGACAGATTCAAATCAGAGTCTGGCACCAAAGCACATGATTCTAGATGCCCAGATTGGTGTTTATCACTTATGAGATGATGTCCCATCATTATGAGAAATTCAGGCCACCTTTAAAAAAAATGGGGATATGGATTTCTTTCATTGCATCATATTTATTAATTTTACTTCTCTCCATGAGTATAGATTTTGGAACATGTTTATTTTGTGCAGGGAGATGTGGCAGAAAGAATGCTGTATGGGCAATCAGGCCTGAGTCTGCCACTCCATCAGTCATAATGACCTCCTGCAAGTCACTCTGTCTCTTGCTTCACCTTCCTCATCTATAAAATGGGAGAAATAAACACCATCTGCCCTCCCTCCTTCAAGGGTGCTGTTAAGATTGAAACAAGATCTTGTAGTTGACCTATTCTATAAACTGTAATGTACCATATAACATAAGACATTACAATGGCCTTACCCAGGGTTGTATGGGAGTAGGGGAAGTAGAGAAATAGTGATCAATCATGATTCTACTTAAGAAAAAAGAGGTGTGGGGATGCCTGGGTGGCTCAGTCAGTTAAGCATCTGCCTTTGACTCAGGTCATGATCCCAGAGTCCTGGGATCAAGCCCCACATTGGCTCCTTGCTCAGCAGAGAGCCTTCTTCTCCCTCTGCCTGCCGTTCTCACTGCTTGTGCAGTCTCTCTCTCTCTCTAACAAATAAATAAATAAAATCTTGAAAGGAAGGAAAAGAAAGAAAGAAAGAAAGAAAGAAAGAAGGAAGGAAGGAAGGAAGGAAGGAAGGAAGGAAGGAAGGAAGGAAGGAAGAAAGAAAGAAAGAAAGAAAGAAAGAAAGAAAGAAAGAAAGAAAGAAAGAAAGAAAGAAAGAAAGATGTGGTGTGGCAGTGGATTCCAAGAAGCCATGGGTGACCTCTAAGACAGAAACAGAGAAGAGAGGAGAGGACAACTGTATGCACAGTATAGACTTGGCTTTAAAAACTATTGAACTAGGAGACTTACTCTAACCCATTTTACTACGGTAGAAATATCTAGTTAGTCCTCTTTTGTAAACATTCACACAACACCAGGAATTACATTCTGCATGTAATTATCACTCAAGGAATACTTGTTGCAGTGACCCTTCTATTCAACTCCTCAGGCAAGCTAAAGTAAAAGGGTGGTTAGCCTTCAGACCTACTAAGGTTCAGCAACAGTTCAATGGCAGCGGGGAAGGAATTTAATTGTATATTGACTAAAAGTAATAACACATTCTTTGAAAGCCAGTGAGATGACAATACCAAGCCTTAGTCTAACTATCAACAATAGAAAAGCTTGTTTCTAACTCAATAAATAATATTTAAAAGATAATTCTTGCATTGAGTCAAATTTAGTTTTAGAATGTTTACTCTGCGCCAGCACTTTACAATTATTAACTCATTTAACTCATCAATTCATTTAATCTTCCAAACAATCCTGCGGTGGAGGTGGAGGGCGGGGGGTGAGGACTGTATCAGTGACAGGGCCCTGGTGCAGTGTAGCTTCTGCCCTGGATCAGATCGGCCATTTTAGAAATCAAGGAATGTCAGCCTCTCAGAAAAAGAATCCTCAGATGACAGAAACAGATGGAAAGGACAAGACAGGACACACACACACACTAGCCAACAGGTATCCAGAAAGTACCAAGCCTGGACATAGCCTGGTAGGGGATGCAAAGATGAACCCGCCCACGTGGAATCTGTAATATCAGATGAACAGTGACAGATACCCTACTCAAAAAGAGGTTACAGGTGGCAGAAACCCCAGGAAAGGCTTCACAGAGGAAATGGCATTTGTGCATCCCTGATGGATGGGTAGGCTGAGAGACAAGGGCATGGCCATTGCAAATACACACAAGGCAGTGAGCTAGCAGATCATGTCATGCCCTTGCTGAGAACACTTCAGTAGCTTTCCAGCTCACATTAGAAATAAAATCCAAACTCCTCCTCGTCATGTCCTACCTAGACCTGGATCCAGGCCCTGCCTCCCTCACTTTCCCCTTGCTAAGCTCAGGCACACGGGGAACCTTTTCCAATTGTTATTGTCTCTGGCAGGAATGCTCTCCCCAGGCTCCATGCTGGAGTAACTCCTACTCAGTCTTCTAGTCTTGGTTTAAATCACATTGCCTCAGAGGTCTTCCCTGTCCATCTGCTGTGCAAGCCAGGGCGCCTCTGCCTTTTTTCCTCTCCCAGGACACTATGTGATTCCTTCCCAGCACACATCGCAATCTGTAATGGGGATGTTTACCTATCTTATTTGTGTAATGTCTGTTTCCCCCTCTAGAAGTGCCATGAGCTGGGCCTTGCCTACCTTGTTCACTCCAGGCCCTGGCACACGGGAAGAGCTCCATACAAATTGTGGAAGGAATGAATGGAGTGAATCAGTGATTAAATAAATGTGAGTTAAGGCCATGGTGGGAACAGGGTGTACTGTGTTTGGTAAGTAGTTTACTGTGACTAGAGCTTAGGAGGTAACAGGGAATCACTGCAGACAGGCTGGAAAGGGGGTGGGTCCAGAAGGGGAAGACCCTGAAGGTAGCCTTGGGTCCAGATTGATTCGCCCCAATGACTACTGCATTGCAGGCAACCGGCCAGGTGTTGGGCGGGACGCAAACCTGAGTAGACTGGGTCCCGGAGGCAGCCTGAATTCCTTCTGTCCAGAGTCAAAAGCACAGACAGGGGCTTTGCAGGAAATAAGCTGCAACCACCTGGCCCAACGAGAGATGCTTAAGGGGCCAAGGGGTGGAAGGAGAAAGGAGACAGCGCCGAGACCGGCCCCCGCACTTCGGTGAGCAGCCCCGCGAGAGCCTGGGGGATTGGGCTTGTCACAGGGGCCGAGCGTCCGGGCGGAGGGTCGCCAGGGCCAGGCCGGACATCCAGGCCGCGCCGCCCCCGCCCTCAGGTCCCCGGGGCCGAGAGGTGGGCCTGAGAGGCCGCCCCCGGCTGCGGGAGCCACCGCGGCCCCCCGCCCCTGCAGTCCAGTCCTAGCCGGCCGCGCGCGGTAACAGGTCCCCCCGCCGCGACCACACTCACCCTGCGCCGCCTTGGGAGCCGAGCGCGTCCTCCACAGCCGCCGGGTCGCCTTCCACGGCCGCAGAGAAGAAAACAGCCTCCGGCTCTTCTTGCCGCCCTTCTCAGTTGCTCCCATCTGTGCGCCCGCGCCCCTCCCCCGCCGCCGCCGCCGCCGCCGCCGCCGCCGCCCGAGGGTGGCTTCGCGCTTCCCCGGCCGCCGCGCGTCTGCAGGTGCCGCGCGGTCGCCGGGGTGGACGCGGCCGCGGGGGGAGGAGCTTGCGGCCGGGGGTGGGGGTGGGGGTGGGGGCGGGGGGCTGGCCGCTCGCGCCCAGCCCGCGGGGTGCGGCCGGCCGAGGCGTGGACACTGCCGCGAGGCGCCCCCTCACGAAGCCCCGGAGCGCCAGGCGGCTGTGCAGGGGAACGCTTTAGTGCCCCGTCCTTCGTTCAGAAGACGGCGATGGAGTGCCAGGTACTGCTAGGCATCATTAATTAACACCGGAATCCCCGGGGAAGTGCACTGATTTTTATCCCCAAATTCCAAATGGTAAAACTGAAGCTCCGAGAGGCGAAGTCATCTGCCCATAGCTGCTAAATGGTGACAGTTCCCAAGTTCTGGGCTCTAACCATATTTTTTTCATACCTCGCTATTGTCTCAGAATGATCCCACATTATTATTATTTTTTTTAATTGTTAAGTCTGACAGATATTCCTACTCTCCTGATACAACAGCTTATGACTCACTAATGATTTTTTGAGAACCCAGTCTAGGTCCAGGCACTTTTACATACATGCCATTAAACCTTGCAGCACCCCGTGGGGTGGGAGGCATTTTCCCATCTTCCCGTTGAGGAACCCGAAATGACAGAGCTGAGGCTGCCCGTGCCCCCACCACTTTGTCTCTGTCGTGATTTAGCTTGTAATTTGGAGTGTCTGAGAGGAAGATCCAAACCAAGATCCCTTAACACTTGCTGGCTGCAGTAAGTGTAGCCAGTATTTATGGGGTGCTTTTTATGTGTCAGATTTTACATACATTACCTTATTTAACCCTCCCAATGATACTCATGGGAGAGAAATTATTAATCCACACTTAACAGGTGAAAAAAAAAACAACAAACCAGCATCAGAGACGGCAGGTTACACATATAAAACCTTAATAAAGTTTATATGTTCGGTGGGATCATGAAATTGCCATTTTTTAAGGCCCAAACAAATATCATACAATTGCTTCACCTGGTGATCAAAATTAAAATGGAGGCAGATGAAATGTGAATGCCTCCAGATGTGTTACACTAGAGAAAAACACATCAGCTTTGTAATATTTTGGCCACAAATGCACAACCTGAATCTAATCATAGGGAAATCTAAGATAAACCCGAAATGAGGACTGCACTTTAAAAGTGGGGGTGGGGATGGTTCAGTATTCTTCGAAAGTGTCAATGTAATAAAAGATGAAGAAAGGCTGTGGAGATGTTCTAGATTAAAGAAGGCTAAAGAGGAGCACCTGGGTGGCTCAGTCAGGCTTAGGTCATGATTCCAGGGTCCTGGGATCGAGCCCCCCCTCCCCATCTTCGGGCTCCCTCTCCCTCTGCTTGCTGCTCCCCCTGCTTGTGCACTCTCTCTCTGTCAATTAAAAAAAAAAAATCTAAAGGAGGCTAAATAGACATGGCAACTAAATCTATAAATCTAATACCAGACCCTAGACCAGACCCAGTTGAAGGCTTTTTTAAAACTCTAAAGGACATTACTGGGCCAACTTTCAAAAAAAATTGAAATATGAATAGTAGATTAGGTAAAAGTGTTCACCAATGATAAATTTATTGGAGTTGGTAAGTATATTGTGGTTATGTAAGAAAATATCCGTATTTTTAGGAAATACACATTAAGGTATTTAGGAATAAAGGACCATGATGAATTCAATTTAGCTTTAAATGATTTAGGGGAAAAAAAGTATCAAATATATGTTTGGGGGGGCAAGTGATAAAGCAAATGCAGCAAAATGTAAATAATTGGTGAATCTGGATAAAGAGTACATGGGTATGTTTCATACTATTGTTATTTTTGCAACTTTTCTGTAAGTTTGAAATTTATTCCCCAGTAAAATGGTAAAAAACACAAGTTCTAAGTTCCATAGAAAAAGAAAATAGAATGGCAAGAATCATTCTACCTGATATCACTCTATAGTTATCAAAACAGTGTGGTGTTGACAGAGGGATAGACATATAGGTCAATGAAACAGAATAAAGAACCCAGAAATAGACCCAAATAAATGTGCCCAAGTGATTTTTGACAATGGTGTGAAAGCAATCCAATGGAGGAAAGATAGCTCTTTCAACAAGTGATGCTAGAACAACTGGACACCCACTGGCCAAAAAAATGAACCTCAACCCAAACCTCACACTTTATACAAAAATCAAGTCAAATAGATTACAGACTTAAATATAAAATGTAAAATTATAAAAGTTAGGAAAAAATAGGATAAAGTCCTCTAGGATCTACAGCTATGCAAAGAATTCTTAGACATGTTGCTAAAAGCATGATCCATAAGAGGAAAAATTGATAAATTACCTTATCAAAATTAAGTACTTTTGGTCTGTGAAAGACCCTGTTAAGAGGATGAAAAGACAGGCTACAGACTGTGCAAAACTACTTGCAAACCACATATCCAACAAAGGACTAGTATTTATAATAAATAAAGAATTCTCAAAACTCAACATTTTAAAAATCCAATTAGAAAATGTACAAATGACATGAACAGATATTTCACTAAAGGAGATATACAGATGGCAAATAAGCATATGAAAAGATATGCAGCATCATTAACCATTAGGAAAATACAAATTAAAACCACAATGAGATATCCCTACGCACCTTATCAGGAGGCTAAAATGAAATATAGTGGCAACACCAAATGTTGGTAAGGATGTAGAGGGAGAAACTAGATCAGTCATACATTGCTAGTAGAAATGTAAAATAGTACAGATACTCTAGAAAACAGTTTAGCAGTTTCTTATAAAACTAAACAAACAACTACTATAAGACCAGCAATTGCACTCTTGGGTACATATCCCAGAAATAAGGAAAACTTATGTTCACACAAAACCCTATAATTGAATGTTCATAACAGTTCTATTCCTAATAGCCAAAAAGGGAACAACCCAGATGTCCTTTAATGGGCAAATGATTAAACAAGCTGTGGTACCTCCACACCACAAAATAATACTGAGCAATAAAAAGTAACAAACTACTGATAACAGCACCAAACTATATAAATATCCAGGGAATTATGTTGACTAAAAAAAGCCATCCCAAAATGTTTCATACTGTATGATTCCATTTATAGAACTTTCTTGAAATGGCAAAATTATAGAAATAGAGAACAGGTTGCCAGGAAGGAGGGGGAAGTTGTTCCTATAAAAGAGCAACACAAGGAATCCTGTGGTGATGGAACTGTTCTGTACCTTGACTGCATTGATGTCAACATACTGGTTTTGATATTAGACTATAGTTTCGCACAATGTTCCCATTAAGTAAAAATGGGTAAAAGTGATTGTGGGATCTGCATGTGAATCTATAATCATTTTTTAAATAAGAAGTTTAATTTTTTTAAAAAGTTACATATCTACAATTTAGTATAATTCATCCCAATATCTAAAACAAAGTTGGGCCAGGATTCAACTTAGATCTGTGCCTTCATGGCTACACTCAACCGTGTCATGACTCCTGGCTCACTGTAGGAAGCCAAGGAACATCTGGTAGGTGTTGGGGAGGATTTCAAAAGGTGACAGGGGTGCCTGGGTGGCTCAGTTGGTTGAGCGACTGCCTTCGGCTCAGGTCATGATCCCGGAGTCCCGGGATTGAGTCCCACATCAGGCTCCTTGCTCAGCAGGGAGTCCGCTTCTCCCTCTGACCCTCCCCCCTCTCATGCTCTCTCTCTCTCATTCTCTCTCTCAAATAAATAAATAAAATCTTTAAAAAAAAAAAAAAAGGTGACAGGAGCACAGAAACCCAGGTCAGTGAGTGAAGGCTAAATTAACAGTCCTGTTTGGTATGAGCCCTTGGTGGTCTAGAGAAATGACACTCTAAAAGTAACAATAGGACAGCCCTATTTTATTCTTTCTCTAATCCAGAAGAATTGGAAGATTTGAAATAAGGAAGGAAAGTGGAAGCGACTGGGAAGAGAGTAGAAATTGAGAGTATCCTTGCGTTCTCGATCAGCAATAAGCTGACTTTTCTTCTCTACCAACCTTTATTCTCCATGGCATCCAGACTAAAGTCTGAAGAAATAGGCCCTAGAACAAGTGATCTAATTAACAATGCTGCTCAGAAATAGTGGCCACGTGCCACCAACTAATACCCTAGACTAAGGTTGCCCTCTGCTCCTGGGGGCTTCCTACCTCGCCTTGGGGTTAGGACATCTGGAATCTAATCAGGGTAACCTGGTTACCCAAATGGTCTATAAAATATTGGTTTTGTCCCTTGTCCTCCTAGCTTACCATTTTCATCACCACCACCACCCTCATTCCCTTTAGTATAGGAGATTTAACCAGAGGATCTAAAAGTTTCCTTCTGGGATCTGCCACCATCCTTCCCTGTATGTCCTGACTCTCACTAACTGGTTTTGGAATTTTGCTAAGTGATAGCAGCCCCAGTGGGCCTGGCTTAGAGACTCATCTTTTTCTTCCATTGCCCTTGCATGTCTAGTGGACTGAAGCAGCAACTTGGAGGGACCCACCCACTTGCTCACTGCTTGGATTTCACTGGCCAGGGCAGGATGAGAGAGACATTCTTTGGCTTGCCCTTTTAGTCCAAACATCATGTGCTTTCATGGCACTCCTCCAGCTCAGAGCTGAAACCAGTCCAAAAGCCTCTGGCTCCCACAGTCACAGCTTGCTCCAGGCAGATCCAGTGGGGAGCCTTCCCCACAGTCCCTGGGGTCCATGGGAAAAGAATGCAGCCTGAAAGAAGATCTTCTGAGTAGAAACCCCAAGTGCCCTAAGGCACATTCATGAGCACGAGCAACATGGAATTTCTTTTCAAATGTCAAAAATGCAAAACAAGCCCACTTATTTGTACATCTGGATCACTGGACATAGGAAAAAAACAAAAAAAGAAAAAAAAACAGAAAGAAAATAAATCTTGAATTCCACTCCTGTCATTGTGTTTACAGAGCTAAGTCCAGAAATATGAAAATGACAGTCCTCAAAGTCAATGTGATGCAAGACGTGTGTGTGTGTGTGTGTGTGTGTGTGTGTGTGTGTGTGTGAAGGGGAGAAGGGGCTGGTAGAAAGAACCTAGGCTCTCCAGCTAGGCAGAGCTATGTGAATCCTAGCTCTGCCACTTACCAACTTGCCCAGCTTCTCTAAGTCTCAGTTTCCCCATCTGTAAGATGGAGACAGCAAACAGCACCTACCTCAGAAGGTGGCAGTGTTTTATTATTACATGTAATGGACCCAACAGGCAAAATAAACGGTAATTTATTATAATACTGTGTCCATTTAGAGAGTCAATGACAGATTTTAAAAGAATGGCATCTTTTTTTTTTTTTGCAATTAATAAAGGTAGTGTGTATGTATCTATAGAGAGAAATGGAAAGGTCTTGTTCCCATCCTCCCTCACAGAAAGCTCCAGCATATCAATGAAACTGCCTAACCTAAAGGCATCTCAGGTGTCTTTGGAACCATTAGAATTAATGGTGGTGTTTCTCATTACCCTAGTGGCATGCTAATAGGACTATTATTAGTGTAGGACACAAGGGCAGTCTCCACTTAAACTTATTTTTCAGTCTAAAATTCTCCAAGTGTACGCATTATGATATAGTCAGGATTTAAGGAGCAATACCTACATAAAGCCTCCCAACCATGACATTTTGGGACCTTGTGTGAGAGGAGGAGAAACTGCTCGTGTAAAATGTTTTCAGGGTTTCTAAGAAATTAGTTTCAATTACCTTTTGCTGCATAACAAACCACCCCAAAACTTAATGGCTTAAAACAACAATAATCATTTATTTTGCAATTTGGGCAGAGCTCACAGGGGACAGCTCATTTCTGTTCCACATGATGTCATCTGGGGTTGTTCAGGGCTTGAAAGTCAGCTTCTCAGGAGGCTCACCCACATAGCTAACAAGATAGTGCTGGCTGTCAGCTGGGTGCTCAGCCAAGAGCCTCGATTCTTCTCCACATGCTTGCTTGGACTTCCTCACAAGACAGTGGCTGAGTTCCAAAAGGGAGGAAGCTGAAACTGCTGGGCTTCTCTCAAAGACTTGGCTGAAAAGTCCCCAGATGCCTTGGCACAAATGTTCCCAAAAAGTACTTCCTGCACATTCTATTAGTCAAACCAGTCACAGGCTCAGCTGTTCTAGACAGGAGCCATAAGCTCTAGCTCTTAATGGGAGGACCTGGCATGCCTGTACAAGGAGGGCAGAAGTATTTGAGGTCATCTTCAGGGACAAGCTAGCCTGGGCCCCCACCTGCCAAAGAATAACCCCAACCAGCAGGTGAATGCCCAGGATCTCCTAATTAGCAATCAGCTTACCCTCAGGAAATTGGAGTTCTGCAAGAGGCCCATGAAATGGGGAAATGGGCACAGATAGAGGTAATCATTCAAGGGCAAAACTATAATATCACAGATTAAAACCATAAGAAACCTTTTTTGAGCACCTTCAGTGCTCAAACTAAATCTTCTGCTTTTCTCTCCCACTGAGTAATATGAAAAGAGCACCAGGCTTGGACTCAAAGACCTGGACTGAGTCTAGTTTACTTGCCATTTTAGTGCTCTTGCAAAAGTCACATAATTCGTCTGAGCCTCGCTTTCATCATCTGTAAATTGAGGATAATATTTTCTTTACCCTGTTCATAACAAGGTAATTCCAATTATCCTGGAATGTGGAGATCCCATGAAAACGTGTGAAAGTATTCTGTCTATAATAATCTAATAAGTTACCTTCCAGTGTTTTATTAACAAGTGGTGCACTGACTTTCAATATATCAGAACTTTAAAGGGAACAAAACCTCTGGACTTCACTTTCTGCCAAATCTGTGCCTGGATGAGGGTGGATTGAATCCATCACCTGAGATGCAGACTTGTCATGGCAGATGGTGGGTACAAAGATGGGGTGAGGTGGGAGGTTAAAAAGTAGAAAGTCCAGAATGGAGTTTGTGTGCCTACCTCATGCAATAGGATGTTACTATAATGCACCTTGTTAGAGTACTAATTCAGCCCCTCAAAAATGCTGATTCATTTTTAAATTGACCTAAAAATATAAATGATGTCTATTGAGAGAGGTATTATGGCATGGCTATCAAAAGCAATGACTCTGGTACCACACTATCCTGCCTCTACAGTTTAGTGGCAGAGTGATGTTAGCAGTTGCACTAACATCTCTGCACTTCATTTCCTCATCTGTAAATGGAGATAATAGGGCCCAGCTCCCAGGTCTGTTGTGAGGACTGTTATTATATATAAACACTCAGAACTGCACCTGGCAATAAATAAGTGTGAGCTATTGTTTTGATAATACTCCGTGCTGGATACAGTGCTAAGAACTTTACAAACGTGACTTATTTATTTATAGTGCTCTATAACCATCAGCTAATCACCTACTGTATGTCAGATACTATTCTAGGCTTTTAGGATTCATAAGGCATGACTCAGGTAATGATTCCTCTTCTATGGAGCTTACATTCTATTGGGGGATGGGAAAGACAGATAATAAACAATAGGCAAAATAAAGATACATTAATTCTGGTTTCATTTTACATCAGAACGAAGGGATGTTAGTGCAGGGCAGTGGTGAGCATGAGGTAGTCCTGAGAATAGCAGCTGTACAAAGTCACTACCTCTTGAGGCTGGAAGGGCAGGAGGGATATTACACATATGCAGGGGCTGGGCTTACCGGGCAGAAGCCAGAATCGAAGTGATACCTTCGAGAAGAAACATCCTCTGCCAGAGATGATCAAGAAATGTTTCCTAACCTGTAACTTAATATGCAGCACAACCTAGTCCAGAAAACTCCCCATTTCCAAGGAGCTTTTCCAGAAATCCTCCTTCCCTATCTTCTCCATCATGTCTGGAGCTTAAGGGCAGTGGAGAAGAGTGATCAAAGGAACAGAATGGATCACTTCTAGGTAACCCTGGGTGACTTGCTAGCCTCTCTGTGCCTTAGTTTTCTTTTCTGTAAAATTGGGAAAATAATATCTGTCTCAGGGGGCTACTTTGAAGATAAAATGTGAAATTACCTTTATAAAGCATCTAGACTTGTCTGACATAAAGCATGTTTCAGAGTACGCTAAACCTCACCTTCCTCTTTTGAGTGACACAAACATGCTGTAACAAAAGGTTTTTGTATTCGACTCTTTTCTGTTAGAGAAGAGCTTTTGTGTAGAGACTGGAAAATCTATCAAAGGGCAAAGGACCTTTCTGAAAATTTTTGCTCCATAGCTCAGAGTTTAAATGTACGCCTTAGTGGATGGGAAATGAAGTACGGGGTGAGTGGTTACCTATAGACTTGTAGTTTGGAAGCTTTCAAGGTGGAGAAAGGGCAATGGGAATGGTTGACAGGGCCTGAGGGAGGGTGATTTGGGGGTTCCCCCTTCTTTCTTCAATCTCCTTGTCAGAAGCCTTTTTGAAAATGACAACCCAGTTGTGTGATTATAAATTATTTTTTTCTTCATGTCTTTCTATTTCTTTTATTTTTTTCAAGTTTCCTTTGAATGGATCTTACTTGTATAATAAGAAAGAAAAAAACAGCATCAAGTGTGAGGCCCACTGCAAAAAGAAGACTTTGTTAGGGCAACTTTAAAATGGGTGGTGATAGGGGCGTCTGGGTGGCTCAGTGGGTTGAGCATCCAAATCTTGACTTCCACTCAGGTCATGATCTCAGGGTTGTGGGGCTGAGCACTGTGCAGAGACCTGCGCTAAGTCCCACCCTCAGCACAGAGTCTGCTTGTCCCTCTCCCTCCCACTCTGTCCCTCACCTTGCTCAGGCATGCACTTGCTCTCTTTCTCCCTCTAAAATAAATAAATTTTTAAAAATGGGTGGTGAAAGGTGGATGGGAATAAGGTGGGCTTCACTAGGGACTCAGCTACCACTCATGGATAGCATCATCTGCTGGGCTTACAATCTTCACCTCTTCTGCTGGAGAGTGCCTTTGCAAGTTAGGATCTTGGTGTAATTCCTTCAGGAAAAGCATGTATGCTTTTAAAGCTTAAAATGTGTACATGCTCCCTTTTTTTGGTTGAAATAAATTAAAGTTAAAATTGGAGTTCTTAACCCCACTCCATTGGTTGTGTGTGTTGTTATCATATTAATTTACTTTTGTGCCAGATATGGCTCGTCCTCACCAATGCCCACACTTCCCTCCTTCCTGGGCAAGCAGGTAAACTACTTTCCCAGCCTAACTTGCTGTTGATCATGGCCATGTGATGAGTCTGGCTAAGGGAATGGGGGAGAAATGATATCCACCACTTTGAGGCCTGGCCTCTGAAACCTTTTCAAGCTCTCTTCCTTCAAACATAGGCTGGCTGGAGTCAGAAGATCCAGTAGCTGACTTTGAAGTCCTGAATGATGGGAGAGCTGACATTTGGAGGCAGCCTGGGCTCCTGAATGAGTGCATGAAACAAATCCCTCCCCTTCTCCATCAGTCACATTGGCCTGCGATGGGAGCAAGAAGCACCTTTGCCATGTCCAGCCATTGACACCTGCAGATGTTTGTTAGAGCAGTTAGAATCCTCTTACTAATGCACCTACAGAGGCTGTACACAGGGAGAGAAACATCGGACTCCGAGGGGTATCCCTGGCAGCATGATGCCAGGTGGACACTTCCAAGGGAAGATTAGCTGGAGCTGTAGATCAACATCTCCCAAGGGGCCACAGAAAAACAAGTAAGATTATTTGATGTAACCTCTGAGAACAAATTTCCCTGATTTACATTAGCTGGTTTATGTTTCCCTCTTTTATGAATAACTACCTCTGCTTCTTATTATAACCTGTGGGTTGTTAAGGATGATAGAGAAAACTGAACTGGGTGAATAGAGTGAAAGGTGTTGCAAAGTGGAGGAGGGTCTTGACAATATGAATATTCGAGAGAGCTTGTTTCTATGAGCTTGACTTAAAATGTTGGGTTGCCTTCTATGATACTAACATGCCTCCATGAATTCTTCCTTTCTTTAAACAACTACCTTGAACAGATACTACAGTAGGCCCCCTGGACACAACTCTGAACAACTGAACAAGTAAGGTTCTTTTACTCAAGAACTTTGCAGTCCAAAAGAGGAGAAAGACATTAAACAATCCATCACCCAAACAGATAATCATGTGAGTGGAACATGTGCTGGGGAAGAAAAGCCCAGCATTCTAGCACTGCTAGAACGTGTAATTGGGGGTAGGGGGAGTGATAATTAAAACTCACCAAGAGGGAAAGTCTCCCTAAGAAAATGACATTAACTTTGAAACTTGCAGAATGACCAGTCGTCCAGGGGAAAAATATTTAAGCTATCAGAAACAAACACTAACATAGGAAGACGACAGTTATGACTAGTAATAACCAACACTTCACCATATTTATTATGTGTCAGGTAGTGAGATAAACACTTTGCATATTCGTGCATTTAATCCTTCTAGCAACCTTATGAGTTAAGTACTGTTATTATTTTCACTTTACAAATGAAGAAACTGGGCCACAGAAATGTTAATTCCTTGCTAATGAGTGGCAAAGGAAGGCTCTGAACTCCAGCAGTCTGGCTAGAGTTTGTACTCTTAATCACAGTGGTTACTGGGACTTGGTGCATTCTAGGCAGGAACAGAGAAGACCTGGAATGGTTAAAGCTTGGTGAGAAATACAGAAGTAGGAAAGATATGGATTTGGGACTCTTTTTATGGACCGGGTTGGGGGGAAGGTATGGCATGCACTAAGGAGTCAATAAAATATCCTGAAATTCCATAAGCCTTCCTGGTCTTTGTTTTTTCCACATGAATTTGGTGACCATGAACTTTGGGAGTCAACTGAGTGACTGGGGAGGCAGTCCTATCCCATTAGAAGCTCACAACTGAGTGACTGGGGAGGCAGTCCTGTCCCTTTAGAAGCTCACACAGCCTTCTAGCTATGACTTCTTCCCTAAGGAGTTGCCCTCTGGCCGATCTGCTTGGGGGTACCTGGGCATCCTACTAATGGGATCAAAGTTCCTGCTGCCCTGAGAAGTAAGTTTTACTGATGCTGCCTCTGATTCCTCAACCAGTCTGATACACCACCCAGGTGAGCCCAGGGTAAACAGACTTGCATCTGTCAGCACAATTGTTATCCTTGTGTGCCCTCCAGTTTACAAGGCTTGTGCCTTTCTTGCAGTCATGGGCAGAGATGCAAGGGAAATCAAAGCTTCTCGAGCTACATTGTCCAATACAGTATCACTAGATATATGTGACTATTTAAATTTAATTAATAAAATTAAATAACTTAAAAATCAGTTCCTCTGTTGAACTAGCCATATTTCAAGTGCTCAATAGCCACATGTGGCTAGTGGCTACTATATTGGACAGCAGAGTTACAGAATGTTTCTATCGTTGCAGAAAGTTCTATTTGGATAGCACTACTCCAGAAACATGCTTCATGCCCATCGGGCTCATCTCAAGATCTCTAACCATGGCAGATGCTGTGTGTATTTTATTCTGAAGTCTATTCTTTTTTTTTTTTTTCCCCAGTACCTATTCCTATTACATTATGTTTCATGCCCGTTTATGATGATTCTTTCTCATTCAGCTAATGTACACTGAACATTTACTATTGTTAAACTCTATGCTGGATATTCACATAAGCTGAACTATTATTTTGCTAAGAAATTTTAATGATGAGAGCAAAAAGTGTTTGAAATATAGACATACTGGACTATCCCTTCTTTTGTGGGTTTGTGGGGTGGGCACTAAAACCTCAGGCAATTTACTTAACCTCTCTGAGCCTCATGGCACTGTTGTGAAGGTTAAATGAGATCATGTGTGAAAAACACTTAGTAAATAACAAATAGTAACCATTATTGTTCACATTATCATCATCATCATCCCAGTTGGCAGGGAACACAGTGGGAACTCAGCCCTATCCATAATGGGATACTTGTAACTGTTATAGGCCTTCCTTGTTTAGATTTCTCTTCATTTATAGCATTTAGTCACATGCCTTAGTTCTGCGTTGGGCTGCTCATCACAGCTCTTTGATATCTGAAGAATCTGCACTCTTGTCCCCTCCCCACACCCAGCCCTTCACCTTCACACCCTCCTTCTCCTTCTATGCCCTTTTCACTCTCTGAATATTTTCTTCTTTCACAACATCTTTATAAAAAGTAGAGCCCAGAATTTTCCCAAGTATTTCAGATACTGCCCAAATACTGCATATTCAATGTCTAC
Organism: Mirounga leonina; assembly: GCF_011800145.1. NCBI lineage: Eukaryota > Metazoa > Chordata > Mammalia > Carnivora > Phocidae > Mirounga > Mirounga leonina. The sequence continues at coordinate 41,418,830 of NW_023270447.1, forward strand.
AAAGATACATGGCCATGAAAAGGGATTCATTAAAAATTTTTAAAAATATTTTTAAAGTGCATTAAAAAAACACTTATAGGGGGCACCTGGGTGGCTCAGTCGTTAAGCATCTGCCTTCTGCTCAGGTCATGATTCCAGGGTTCTGGGATCCCTGCTTGGCGGGAAGCCTGCTTCTCCCTCTCCCACTCCCCCTGCTTGTGTTCCTACTCTTGCTATCTCTCTGTCAAATAGATAGATAAAATCTTAAAAAAAAAAAAAAAACACGAAGGTTTTACTTCTGCAACTAAATTTTGAAATGTAAATGTAAGACTAAGTTCATATCTACTACACACATGCACATTTTTAACATAAATGGCATTATAATCTACATATTCATATTTTTCACTAATGTTATATCTAGAAATATTTCCAATGCTGAGTACAATGATATGCTGACCTCCATTAATCTGAACACAATACCACATTTCTATTATAGGAGCTAAGATTATTTCGGTTGTTTTTGGGGGAGTGGGAGATTTTTTAACATTAGGCTAGGGTAGAGTCTAGTGTAGAGTCATCTAAAATCTCACATTTTTTTAATAACAATTGTGATCGCGCCAAGTTCCTCCCATTCTATACTTCTGCAAATGAATTTTTTTAAACTTAAATGTGCGACTTGGCATTCATTTCCATTAAATTGCATTTTACTGTTTTGATCTAGACTCAAGGTCTTTTGAAATCTTGATTCTTTTATCCAGACAGTGACCTCTCCCAGCTGTAAATGTAAATATGATTTTACTTCCACCTAAGTCACTGAAGCACCCAAGGTCAAGAAGAGAGGCCTGTGTATGATGAAAAAAGTGTGACCTTGATCCACATACATGAATCTGCTTCCCCTTCCACCGATTTTTGCGAAGAGTCTCATTCTGGAACTACATGTTCTATTGGATCTGGACTCTTTGCTTTTCCCCTTCCTTCATGTTAGGTCTGCCTGTTTAGACTGGACCCAAAAGACAGTCAAGCATGGTGTCTTTGAGAATGTATCAGTATACTTTACTACTCTCTGACAGCTTTGGTGACAAAACAAAATTCAATACAGGAGGAGTTTGAAACAATAGAGATAAAATAGGGTTTAGGGTCCACTGAAGAATCCATTTGAAAATTAAATATATAGAGATCAGAAACTCATTTGATGAATCTATCACTCATTAATCATAGCCCTGGTCTGGAGGAGATGAAAGAGAAGTGACACCTACTCTCTTTATAAAGAATCAGCAAGCAAGGAAGAAAAGGAAGAGTCTCTGTTGGCTTTTTTTTTTTTTTAAGTAGGCTCTATACCCGAGTGGAGCCCAACACTCAGCTTAAACTCATGACCCCGAGACCAAGACCTGAGCTGAAATCAGGAGTTGGATGCTTAACCAACTGAGCCACCCAGGTGCCCCAGGAGGAATCTGTCTTGTACATGTCACTTTTTCCAAACCTCTAGTTTGGAGTTGTGCAGAGTCATTAATGGGGTTCACAAATGTCAAGCTCTATCTCCTTCCAGGCACATGGTAGGGTTGAAGCTCCCCACATTCCACAGCCTTCCCCAGAGGCAGCCACTGTTAACTATTCAACATATACCTTCCCAGACCTTTCTTCTGTATTTCCACATATGAATAAATACAAGTAAAAAATATCACAAGAAAATGTCTAGAAATATTAACCAAATTCCTTCCTTGCCATAACTCTCCAATTCAAACACCTTGGCTCTTTTGTGCTCACTGCCATGGTGAAAGAAGGAAGACAAAAAACAAGTATATGAGTTGTGAGGGTCTTTCCCTGGCTTTGCTTTTCAAAAGTCTAGAACCCTTGGAATGAGGATGAATCCCAGTATATATAAAGCCTTTGGAAAAACATAGTAAGAAAAGTAGATTTGAGGACAGAGGAATGGCCCATGAGTCACTCTCCCACCTTGAGTATTACTCCCCTGGGAGACTGAAAGAAAATGGTGACTATAGATATTAGAGGCTTGTGAAATGAAGGGCTCAGTGACCTGTCTCTGAGGCAGTATCCTGAGAAGTTGCCTATAGACAGTTTCTCAGACGCTCCAGTGCCCTGGTAGGGAGCAAAAACAGCAGAATGAGTCCTGGGCCTGAAGAATGATTTCTGTGCCCATGGGCAGGGTGAAGTAGAAGGGAGAACCTCTGGGGCTGACAGGACAGGGACACCTGTGTGAACTGGATGACCAAGCATCAGACAGGAAGATGAATATCTCATCAGATGCCTGTGCTGACAAATGACCTCAAGTACCAGATATGGACTGACTGCTGTCCCTCTGAGTGTATCCTTAGAACTCAGATGCAGATCTGCAGAAAAGGAATGAGAAACTTCAAATTCACTGAGAGTGTATCTACAAAGTTGATAAGGTGGGAATTCAAAACAGAAATTAGACTGAATTATAGAATTAAAAAAGTTCTCTCTCTCTCTCTTTTTAAAGATTTTATTTATTTGGGAGAGAGAGAGCATGAGTTGGGGAGGGGAGGAAGGGCAGAGGGAGAGGGAGAAGCAGGCTCCCCACTGAGCGATGAGCCTGACGAAGGGCTTGATCCCAGGAAGAGCCTGGGAACCTGGCAAGGGGCTCAATCCCAGGACCCCAGGATCATGACCTGAGCCAAAGGCAGACACTTCACGGGCTGAGCCACCCAGGTACCCCGAGAAGTTCTATTTCTTATACACCTGAGTTATGAACCTACTATCCACGACATGCACACACAGTATTTTTTTACATACATGACATTGTAATTTACATATTGTTCATATTTTTTATTAACAATATATCTGAAAATTTTTCCAATGCCTAATAATCCATAAGGTATGGATTATGGTTTATTATTTATTAACCATATCCTTACTGTAAGATATGTAGGTTGTTTTCAGTTTTTGTTCTTCCAATCAAGACTTCAGTGGATATCCTTCATATATAATTTTGTGCACATACGTATTTCTATAGGATAGATTCCTTGAAATGAGATAATAGAGTCAAAGGAATATGAATTTTTAATTTTGATACATCGTGCCAATTTGCCCTGCAAAATGACTCTATCAGTTTATATATCTTGTGACAGCATATGAGTTTACCTTTACATTATAACCTCACAATCCTGAATCTTATTAGTATTTTTAATTTTGAGAGTTTGATAGTTAAAAATGGTTTACATTGTTCTCCTTATTTCTCTAAGTGAGAGGTTTAAACAACTTTTATATGTTTATTTACCATTTGTGTTTCTTTTGTGTATTATCTGTTCATATCTTTCACCCGTTTTTCTATTGAGTTTCTCTCTTACTGATTTGTAGGAGCTCTTTATACATTAGGATACCAATATTCTCTCTATTATATATACTGTAAAATTTTCCTCCACATTAGTCACTTTTCTTTTAATTCTTTAAGATTTATTTATTTTAGAGAGAGAGAGAGAGGGAGAGAGCACATGAGCGGGAGGGGCAGAGGGAGAAGGAGAGAAAATTCCAAGCAGACTCCAAGCTGAGTGTGGAGCCCAACATGGGGCTTGATCTCATGGCTCTGAGATGACAACCTGAGCCAAAACCAAGAGTCAGATGCTTAAGTGACTGTGCCACCCAGGCATCCCTTCTTTTAGTTCTTTATTTTCCTGTACATAAAAATTAAGTCTTTATTATAGTCAAGGCTCTTGATCTTTTATTTTATAAATGTTAATTATGAATGGCTTTACACTTCAGTATTATTAAACTAAATCTTTTATATTTTCTCTTAATGCTATTATAGATTTAAATGGTTAGGTCAACTTAAAGCATACTTTTCAAAATTTCCAGTGGACTCTGTTTACTAAGTTTTTCCCTCATATCAGGCCCTGTGGCAGGCTGGCCCCCACCCTGCTTGAGTATTTGCTCAGAATGTATGGTGTGATAAGGGCAAAAGTAGAAGTAGTACAAAGTGGTACAGGAATATTCACAGGAGGAGTTTAGAGAAGTCTGCATGGACAAGGTGATGTGAGCTGGACCATGAAAGGTAAAGAAAAGTTTGACACACAGAGAAGAGAAGAAAAAGCATTTCGGGAGAATGGAATAGCATATACAAAGACACAGAGGCCCAAAAGAGCAAGGCATGTTTGATGAATGATGTGGCCATATCTTAGTTTGAAATAGCTTGAGTATAGGGCTAATTGGGATATGGCAAGAGATGCAACTGGAAAGTTAGTCAGGACCAGATTGCAAAGGGCCTTGAAAAATGTACACTACTTCATGAAGTTCTGAGTCATCACTGAGCCTGGAATTCAATGAATTACTACAGATAATCTGAGAATGGGGAAATGGGTGAGGATATAAATGAAACAAGATTGCCCAAGAGTTAATGAGTGTTGAAGATGGATGGTAGTTACATGAGATGCATTGAACCATTCTCTCTCTCTCTACCAATACATATGTTTGGAAATTTGAAACAAAAAAAAATGTCATCTTACACAAGGTCATTTTTTGGCGTAAAATAAGATTGGAGGGTTTTTTTTGTCGTTGTCATTGTTAACAGCATTGCTGAGTTTAAAAAAAAATAAGGTTATAGACTAGCTCACTATGATTGCATTTATGATAAGTAGAGAGATACCCAGAAGACTGGGAACCAAGATATTGGTAGAGTTCACCCTCTAGGTGAAAGAATCAGGGCACTATTTTTTATTTTTCTGTACTATGTGAATGTTATATATCAATTTGTATTGTTCATAAATTAGAACAGATTTTCACTTAGCAAAAAAGTTAAAAATCCAATTATAGAAGAATAGATATGTCCACATGTGAAGCTACTAAAAACAGTATTTAGGAAGAGAATACGTTAATATTTGGAAATTCTTTCCCTATAATGCCAACAAGAAAAAGGGCTATAAATCCATAATAATTGTTATTATAACTATATGTAAGGAAAATGTATACACAGGTGAAAAGAAATTGGAATGACATTAACCAAACTATCAACAATGGCTATACCTGGGCAAGGGGACTATTATTAATTTATACCCCACCCCATTTTTTCTTACTAAGCACATATCATTTCTATAATTTTTTTAAATGTAAAAACAAAAGCAAAAACAAAACCTCACATACCTCTTTGAACTGTCTTTTTGACTCTAAAAAATATATAACCAAGGAATAAACAGCAGAGCATAAAAAAGAATACTTTAGGATAATTGTAAAATATTAAATTTTCTTCCTTTTTCCAGTTTTAGCTAACTGGCGCATCCCATCTTAGGAGTTTGAGAAGTACAGACTTCTAACAGACAAAAGTAATCAACCAAACTTGATTTCTAGTAGATCTAAAAAGTTATTAGATAATCTTACGTTACTATATTACAGTGTAATCCTGATTAACGGTCTCATTTTTCTCAGACATAATACTTAATAAATATAATTAAACTCTTTTATAGTTGTCCATAACTTAAATGCAGATGTGCAATAACAGAAAACACCTACTTTTCAAGTATTCATGGAAAGTCACAAAACTTGACAAAAAAGTTCAGAAGTTCCAAAAAGTAGAAATAATACAAAAAAACTTTTACCACAATGGAATAATGCTAGAAATATCAAAATTTTAAGAATCAAAAGCCCTCTCACAAAGAAATTTAAAAGAAAAACTATGAAACAGCTTTTGTATAGAAGAACTACACAAAATGAAACTGAAGAATTTCTAAGGCTATTATAAAGAAAAATGTTACAGTTGGGAATTTGTGATATATAATAATCACATGAAAATTCATAGCCTTAAATTCACATAAAAATGATACAATGAATATAAATTAATTAAATTCTCAACTCAAAAGGCTAGAAAAAGCTAAGCTGACTCAAAAGAAAGCACAAAGAAGCAAATAATAAAGATAAAAACAGAAATCAACAGAATATAATATAGTCGTGTAATTAAAACTTCTTAGGAAAAAATCAATGGAAAAGACATACCCAACTTCTGAAACAGGAAATTTAAGAATTCCTATTTAATGGAGAAACATGAGCGGCATTCCTTCTAAGGTCAGGAACAAGGTAAGGGTGCCATTGTCTCCACTACTATTTAACAGTGTGTTGAAAATATTAGCCAATTCAGTCAGGCAAGAGAAAACAATTAGAATTAAGAAGTGGAAAATGAGTAAAACTATGTGCAGATATTATATGCATACGGCCCATGAGAATCAATGTTATAACAAAGAAATAATAAAAGAATTCCTTAACATAGTAGAATAAACTGGCATATAAAAATCAGTAGCCAGCTGCCAGTCAGCCAACTGGTACCCATGGTCAAGAAGATAAGGAGCTCGCACTAGAATGTAAATCAACTAGATCACCAAGCAGACTATTTAACTGGCAATTTTTTAAAAAGAAAAACATCCTAGCTTCTGAAGAACACAATGAGTTGATTTACATGACACTAGGAGTAGCACCTGGGCAAAGCAAATAAGTAAATATGTTACTAATAAAAGCCCAGATTTTCAGTGAAAGAAGAAAGATATAAAATAAGAGAGAGTATGGAAAAATTTTGTAATGCTTAAGTTTGAATTAGAACTAGCAATATGAACTTTTAACTTAAATGTATATTTAATATATATTAAATTTATATTAATTTAAACATATTTTAATATATGTTAAATGTTATATACATAAATATAAAATATAATGTGTTAAATATGTTAAAACAATTTAAACATATATATGTTTCCTTTTTTTTTTTTTTAAGATTTTATTTATTTATTTGACAGAGAGAGACACAGCGAGAGAGGGAACACAAGCAGGGGGAGTGGGAGAGAGAGAAGCAGGCTTCCCGCTGTGCAGAGAGCCCAATGCGGGGCTCGATCCCAGGACCCTGGGATCATGACCTGAGCAGAAGGCAGACGCTTAACGACTGAGCCACCCAGGCGCCCCCATATATATGTTTCTTAACATGTCACCGCAATAACAATGAGCACACCTGGTGCTAAGATCTTAGTAGTTTTTGCAAAAGAATGAAACTGGATGACTTTTTAATACCATAAACAATAAATAAACTCATAATGGATTGAAGACCTAAAAGTGAGACCCGAAACCATAAAAATCCTAGAAGAAAACATAGGCAGTAATTTCTTTTCATTGGCCATAGAAACATTTTTCTTTCTTTTTTTTTTTTTTCATAGAAACATTTTTCTAGGTTGCCTGGGTGGCTCAGTTGGTTAAGCATCTGCCTTTGGCTCAGGTCACGATTTCAGGGTCCTGGGATCGAGCCCCTCATCAGGCTCCCTGTAGGGAGCCTGCTTCTCCCTCTCCCTCTGCCACTCCCCCTGCTTGTGCCCTCTCTCTCTGTCAAATAAATAAAAAATCTAAAAAAAAAAAAAAAGAAAGAAACATTTTTCTAGATAGGTCTCCTGAGGCAAGGGAAACAAAAGCGAAATGAAACTCGTGGGACTACACCAAAATAAAAAGCTTTTGAAAAATGAAGAAACCTATCAACAAAACAAAAAGACTGAATGGGAGAAGATATTTGCAAATGATATATCTAATGAGGGGTTAATATCCAAAATATATAAAGAACTTACACAGATTAACAACAAAACCCCCCAAATAATCCAATTAAAAATAGGCAGAGGTCCTGAATAGACATTTTTCTAAAGAAAACAGTTTTCATACACATGAAAAGATGCTCAATATCACTCATCATCAGGGAAATGCAAATCAAAACCATAAAGAGATATTACCTCACATCTCTCAGAATGGCTAAAATCAAAAACACAACAAATAACAAGTGTTAGAGAGGATGTGGAGAAAAAGGAATCCTCGAGCACTGTTGGTGGGAATGCAAATTGGTGCAGCCACTGTGGAAATGGAGGTTCCTCAAAAAATTAAAAATGGAATTACCATATGATCCAGTAATTCTACTACTGGATATTTACCTGAGGAAAACAAAAACATTAATTTGAAAAGATATGTGCACCCCTATGTTTATTGCAGCATTATTTACAATAGCCAATATATGGAAGCAACCCAAGTGTCCATCGATAGATTATTGATAAACACACACACATACACACACACACAGGAATATTACTCAGCCATAAAAAAGAATAGATCTTGCCATTTCTTAGAGGGTATAACGCTAAGTGAAATAAGTCAGATGGAGAGAGACAGATACCATATGATTTCACTCATATGTGGAACTTAAGAAACAAACAAATGAACAAAGAAAAAAGAGACAAAAAACCCAGACTCTTAAATACAGAGAACAAACTGGTGGTTGCCAGAGGGGGGAGGTGGTTGGAGGCATGGGTGAAGTAGTAAAGGGGATTAAGAGTACACTTATTATAATGAGCACTGAGTAATGTACAGAACTGTTAAATCATTATATTGTACACCTACACTAATATAACACTGTATGTTAATTATACTTCAATATAAAAAATAATAAAAAATAAAAAGCAGAAAAAAATATATATATATTTCTTAATCCTGTCTAATGTCACTAGAATAACAATGAGCACACTTGGTACCAAGATCTTTGTGGTTTCTAAATATCATACCCCACTAAAAGAAACTAGAGCTCTGCGGAGAAATGGCTAAACCAGGTCTTAGAAGGGAAATTTCAAGATGTCTCTGAGATCTGATGTCAAAAATCAGGTAAGTGTTCAAACATTGATGGAGCCATATCAAAAAGAAACGAAGACAACTTGAAGACATCCTTCTTGCCAAATTTGGGACAATTTGAGAATGAGAAAGAATATTAGGGTTAAAAAAGAATTTCAGCAAGATGTCAGGATACAAAATCAATATACAAAAATCAATTGTATATCTATACACTAGCAATGAACAATCTGAAAATATTAAGGAAACAATTCCATTTACAATTGCATCAAAAGAACAAAATACTGAGGAATAAAAATTTTAAAAAGTGTACAAGACTTATACAGTAAAAATCACAGAATATCAGGGTGCCTGGGTGTCTTGGTCAGTTGAGCATCCCACTCTTCATTTCAGCTCAGGTCATGATCTCAGGGTCACGAGATGGAGCCCTGCATCAGGCTCCACACTCAGCGGGGAGTCTGCTTGAGATTCTCTCTTTCCCTCTACCCCTCCCCTCACTCATGCTCTCTCTCTCACTTCTCTCTCAAAATAAATAAATAATCTTTCTTAAAAATCACAAAATATCACTGAAAAAAACTGAAGAATTAAATAAAAACACATCACATGTTCATGAATTGGAAGCCTATATATTGTTAAGATGGCAATATTCCCCAAATGTATCTACACATCAAACCACAATGCCTATCAAAATCCCACCTGTCTTTTTTGCAGAAATTGATAAGGACAAGCTGATTCTAAAATACATATGGAGGAGTGCCTGGGTGGCTCAGTCGGTTGAGCGTCCGACTCTTGATTTTGGCTCAGGTCATGATCTCAGAGTCCTGGGATAGAGCCCTAGGCCAGACTTCATGCTGGGCATGTAGCCTGCTTGAGATTCCCTCTCTTCCTCCCCCTCTGCCCCCCCCCCCAATTCTCTCTCTCGTGCTCTCAAATAAATCTTTAAAAATAAAATAAAATAAAAATAAATAAAATATAAAATACATATGGAAATGCAAGGAACGCAGAGAGTGAAAACATCCTTGAAAGAGAACAAATTTGAAGAACTCACATTTTCTATTTCAAAAGGTACGACAAAGCTATAGTAATCAAGACTGTGTAGTACTAGCATAAGGGTAGATGTATAGATCAATGGGATAGAATTAAGAATCTAGAAATAAAACCATATATGTATGGCCAGTTGATTTTCAACCAAATAATGAAGACAATTCAATGGAGAAAGAATAGTCATTCCAATTAATGGTACTGGGACATCTGTATATCATTCAAAAGAATTATTGGACCTCCTGCCTCACACCATATACAAAAATTAATTCAGATTAAAGACTTAAATGTAAGAACTATAGAATTCTTATAAGACAATATAGATGTAAAACTTTGTGACTATGGATTAAGTAATGGTTTCTTAAATGACACAAAAAATACAAAAGCAAAAGTAGGTAAATTGGACTTCATCAAAATCAAAAAAATTGGGGGTACCTGGATGGATCAGTCAGTTAAGCGTCTGACATCAGCTCAGGTAATGACCTCAGGGTCCTGGGATCGAACCCTGTGCTGGGCTCCCTGCTCAGCAGGAAGTCTGCTTCTCCTCTCCCTCTGCCCCTCTCCCTGCTCATACCCTCTCTCTCTAATAAATAAAATCTTTTCAAAAAATTAAAATCTTTTGTGTTTCAAAGGACACTATCACAAAAGTGAAACATCCATGTAATGGGAGAAAATATTGCAAATCTTAGATCTGAAGAGTCTAGTATACAGTATAAAGAATGCTTAAAACACAACAATAAAAAGATAACCCAATTTTAAAATGGACAAAGGATTTAAATAGATGTTTCTCCAAAAAAGATATACAAATGGCCAATAATGAACATGAAAAGATGCTTGACATCACTAGGAAAATATGTCAAAATCATAATGGGATAGTACTTCACATCCACAAGGATGGCTATAATCAAAAGGACACAGTAGCAAGTGTTGACAAGGATGTGAAAAAACTGGAACTCACATTCATTGCTGGTGGGAATGTAAAGTAGTGCAACCACTTTGGAAAATAGTTTGGCTGTTCTTCAAAAAGTTAAACATAGGGTTACCATATGACCCAGTAAGTTGACTCTTAGCTATACACTCAAGGGAATTAAGAACATATGTGCCCACAAAAACTTGTACACAGATGTTCATAGCAGCATTATTCATAATGGCCAAGAAGTGGAAAAAAACACAAGTATTCATCAGTTGGTGAATGAATAAACAAAATGTTGTATATCCACACAATAGAATATTACTCAGCTACAAAAAGGAATGAAGTATTGATCTATGCTACAAAATGGATGAACCTTGAAAACATTATACTAAGTGAAAAAGCCAATCACAAAAGGCCACTTATATGATTCCATTTATATGAAATGTCCAGAATTGGCAAATCCATGGATAGAATGTATTTAAGTGGTTGCCAGAGGCAATAGTTGTTTAAACTTGAGATATTTCCCCCAACTTAGTATTTAGAAAAGTCTCTATCTACAGAAAAGTTAATACTACCCTTGGTCCCTTTCACCCAGTCAGCAACTGTAAACATTTTTTGCCACATTTGCTTGATAATTGAAAGTCAGCTTGGCTGGATATAATATCCTTAGTTCACACTTTCTTTCCTTGACAATGTGGCTCCATTGTTGTTTTGCTTTGTGTTTGAATCACTTGGTCTTTTTACCCAGAGGCCGAGAGGTATTTTCCTAGATACAGTAGAATGTCTTAAAATTCACTATACTGAGTCAGTTCTCACAGTTCCACAGTGTACCTTTTTAATATGTAGATTCAGGGTTTCTTTATTTACCTTTTGGTAAGTTTTTATTAGATTATAGCTTTAAACATTGGTTTTCATTTATTGTTTTTTTCTTAGATAATTCAATTATAGGTGTGTTAGATCTTCTTTGTCTTCTATAACTATTATTTTCTTAACTTTTCACTTTTTCTTATTTTAATTTTCTTGGAAATTTTCATGTTCCTATGTCTCCTTCGTATGCTTGTTGAATCTTCTTTGTGTACCTTGTAGTTTAGTCTTAATTTGGGGGATCATTGTCTTTTCCTTCACTTTTTGTTCAGGCAATTATTATTTCACAAATTTTTGTTTTGTGTCCACTTTTCTTCTGCATTTGTGAATTTCTGATTTGTGGTGTTTTTTCACATCTGTTATTGTCTGACCATATTTGACTCATATTGGAGAGTTGTGGTACAGTTTCTTCTGCCTCAAGTTTGGGTCTTGAGTATTTTCATCCGCTGAAGAATTTTTATTTTTATTCCTTTTGAAAGTAACTTCATGTGTCTGCCTTTTCCTCTTCATTTTTAAGACTTTGGATTTTCCTGGATCAGGTGTTTCTACAGATGAACCCCATCTGTAGTTGAGTGGCTTACCAGTTTTCTTAGTTCAAGAGTGCCCTCTTCAGTTGGTACAGTGAAATGCAATTTCTTAAATGAAGAGCATCTTTTTGGGGCTGGGGGAGGAGCTCTTATGAAACTCTTATTTCTGTAGAACCCTTAATTTCCACCAACTTTATTCTTCCCTCTTCATCACCAGATCTCTAAGAAGTGCCACCTCCTTTCGAGTTCCTTTGTTGTCTCCCAGAAGCTGTGTCCTCTCAGTACTTTTCCCAAATATTTCCTGCCTACTTCTCCACTTCCACATGGGCTACACAGCTGGTGCTACTGATTTCAGATACATATTTTCCCACTCAAATGAAATAGGACTTTGCAGTCTTCTATTTCCTGGCTATGTGGTAGATATAATTGTGTTGTGTGGTGAGTTAATTGTGATTTTATTTGCTGATGTTGGTCTCTGTGGTTTTTGTAAGATGTGTAGAAAGATTAAGGTTTAGACATATGCCATTTATCTTCAACGAGTTTAGCTATCTAACCTCAATTGATAAATGCCAACATTTATAAAATTTTAGGTGAGATTTTCATATGAGCATTAGATTATTGGGCTGGTTTTTTGTTTTTTTGGCTTCAGATGGGAGAAATGCAGCAAAAGTTTTTATATAGATAACACACAGAAGATGGTTCATTCAAGTCTCTAAGCAATTTTAGCCTGCACCCCCTTCTCTCTGACCCTGTCACACTGATAAGAGGTTTCCATAATGTGGTGGGTGCATATGATCAGTGTCCAGGATAGCTGGTATGTCTGGTGGCCAACATGTCCAGAGTAATCTGATATGGTAAGTGCACCCAGGATGGTTGATGTATATGACATAGTGGATCTAGAGTGGTCAGTGTATGTGGGCTATTCCTGTGACAAGAGTCGCTGATCTGTCCTGACTTAGAGATGAACTATTCATTTGTGTATCACTGGTTTTTCCTTGTCAGGAAACCTTTTTCTTTTCTCAGGGTACATGGCTCTGAAATGGGGGAATGCAAAGTGTCAGCTCCTGATGGACTACGAGATCTAATCTTTCCATGGGAGGCCTTCTAGGCTTGTTAAAGAATCCATAGGATTCTGGCTAGGAAAAAAGCTGGCCACTGGAGACCCAACACAGCTCAAGTCCTAGTCACCTCCACGTGGCAGGGCTCTCCACCCCGACTCCTGGAATTCCTGCCCAAAGCCAAAGGTGCCTTGGTTGCAGAGCCCTTAATGTGGTCCCTTGTTGTCTTTGGGCAGTGAGAGTCAGAATGAGGAAGAAGAGCTGAATAATCCTAAGGGACGTGGAGTTGAAGTCTTCATTCTACCACTTACTGGGTGAGTGGTCTTGAGCAAATAACTTCATTTCTCTGAACCTCAGCTTCACTACTTGTAGCTGGTATACAATGCTTGACCTATTGCCTGGCACCACAGAGCAAACCCTCAATAAATTTTAGCACCTTATATTACATATGCATATATGTACACACATATATAATTCTATTACACACACATGTATTATATATACACACATACACACACATTTAATTACTGGATGCTTAAATATTCACTGGCTGAAAGGAATCACACTCAGGGGAACTCTAGGGGTAAAAAAAACCTCAAGTGATTCATTGGAATAGGTGGTGTCCTGACAACGCAGAATTCTAGAAAACTACACAATTTTATTGTTAATCAAAGGTAGAAAATCCTCACCTTCACATTCTTGCCTTTACATACCTCCTTACTTCATAGACATCTATCCAGCCACTAAGATCATCATTCCTAACCTCCTATGTGTCTCTACGCCAGAAGTCCCAAATTGACTTAATACACTGTTTGGCCTGTGGAATTTTTTTAATTTAAATTGTAAACATTTAAAACATTCCACATGAAAACATTGATTTCTGGCTTCTCTTAAACTGAATGATGGGCCGCACTGGGTCAGCAAGCACAAGGTGGTGACTACTGGTCAGAGCTGAGGAACAGCAACTCACCTTTGAGAAAAAGCAGTGCACTGCAGTCTTCACAGCATCTGCCACTCCCCACAGCCTTATACTCACCCCCATTTCATTGTTATCCCCAACCCCTCCCCTGGAGACATTTAATTCTTCTTTACTCCTGTTATAATCCAGCTTCCCTTTTTGTTGAGCTCTACCATATCTTAGTTCAGACCTATAGTACAATTTTATCATGCAAATGTGATGAGTCACTTTCTGGCATAGTCTATGGTCTACAGCAAACAAAGTTAAGACCAGGTCAGTACAACTTCCCAATACAACGCAATCTTATCTTTCTCTCCCCAGTGCTGCCTCATACCTTTCTGGCCTCCACTTGGCATAGGTGCTCATACTTCTGCCCACATACCATTCCCTCAGCTTGGGTTCCCTCTTTCCTGCATCATTCAGCTCAAATAATAGCTCTTACTTGGTCTAGTTGGCCAGCCAAGAAAGTCACTACCTCTGTATTCTTTCAATTATAATCCAGTGATTAATTCTAAGTCATGTGTAGTTATCTAAATATATCTCCATTTCCTCCAGGTGACTGAGGAAGTCAAGGGCAAAAACTGGGTCTTACTCATCTTTGCATCCCCAGAGCCTAATAGTGCTTGACCAGAGAATCAAAGGTATAACTAGATGACATGATATACTCGTCTTAGGCCCATTTTCTATCAGTCAGCTTGAACTAAATTATGCTGTTCCACACAAACTCCACACATTCCTCAGGCTCCTATGCCAGGTGGCTTTTGAACACAGCCGATGGGAAGCCTCTGCAGGAGACAGGAGAATGTGAGGTTGGGAGAAGCCAGGGCATCCTCCACCCCCACCCCCCACCCCCACCCTTGTAGGGAGGCTTCTGCAGAAGCTCTATTTCCTCCATGACTCCAGCTTCCACTAGCCAGGCCTGTGGACTTTTCTGTTTCTGCGGAGTGGCCCTGGACACTATGACCTTGGACTCACTCTGATCTGGTCTCCCGATCTGCAAAAACAGAGGGAGAACAGACTCACATCGCTCTGTTGTTTCAAGAACAAAACTAAAGGATGTATATGAAAATACGTAAAGAATAAAGTGCTAGAGAAATAAGGTGCTTGAGTGTATACAAAGTGAGGTAACATGGTGTTGCAGAAAAGAAAATGAGACTGGGGATCAGAATGCTTATGTTCATGATCTTGCTCTGCCACCAACTGTCACCTCATCCAGGCGACACTGTGTTCTCTATTCTCTTCATCTGCAAATTGGAGATAACACTGTTGATAATGAAGTGGTTGCAGAATGGCATAAACGAGAAGTTCTATGAAGACGTATACTCTCAAGTGTAAAAAGCTACACAAATGTTAAATTAATCCACTAGTTATAAGCAGAAAAAAAACCTTTATTTCTACCAAATTAAAAAGTAGGAATCAATCTTCAAGCAAGATAATCAAAATAGTCAATAACACAATTAACAGTTAGGAGAGCATATACAGATTAGACTACAGGTCTAGATACTTTGAATTAAGCACATACACCCAAATCAAGAGGGCTGACAACTTTCGCACTGAGGAGAAGCAATGACTCATCGTAAACACACAACTTCTGGGAAACTGGAGCTGACTTTTCACAGGACAGTAAACCGAAGTGACAAGTTGTCATTGGCTTAGAGAACAGATTTGAGCTTGAGAGGAGTCACAGTGAAATGCCATTGTAATGCAACAATTTCCCGAGATCTGTTCATCTCAAAAACAGGAATATATAAAAATCAGTAGTACAAATTCTCATAAAACTAGAAAAGCCCTCTAAGCCCTAACACCTTGAAGCTTACATAAACACTGAGGTTTTTTTTTCTCCCCTTTACTCTTCTCTAAATTAAATACAAAACAGTTTTTATTTAGTACATTTCTGACTTTACAGCCAAAGCTTCAAAACAAAGAAAGGTTTTATGAAATGGAATTAGACACACGCCAACCCCCAGGAGAATCTCAAGGTGCGCTGCTCCTTGGCAAAGTTTTAAACAGGAAACCTTTATTCCCACAGAATGACGCTGTTTCCTGGAATAGTCTAATTATTACCAGGAAGGAATGCATACCCATCCCATCCAAGGGTTCTCATCCTTTTGGAGGCGTTTACCATCTCTCCCTCCCCCCCCACACAGACCCACATAAGACACACACTCTGATCAAATTGGGGGGGGGGTCCCTGAAGCACACAGATAATGGCATTTATTTTGGCAAGACTTGTGCAATTTGTTAAAAGACAGGTATGGCATGTATGAACAATTATAATTATAGTATGTCTCAACAGATGCAGGAAGCAGATTTTTCTTCATAGTTGAAATACGGCCTCATGGTTTCCCCACATCTGGGTCTTGCACATTTTTCATCTAGAAACCAGACTGGATCAGTTATAGGTAGAAAGGGATAACTTACGACCAGACCACACTCCCATTTAAAAAAAAGTCTCTACTGCTAGGTTCTTCTTTTGAGACACTAAGTAAAACAAGGGAGTTACTAAAAATGCAGGGGAATTGAAAAGAAAGCAATTCAGACTAAGAACACGACCTGGCCTTAGGAATTGCGTCTCTGGCTGGCAAAATTCACCGCAGCAAGAAAAGATACTTTTAAATACAAGGTAATAAATGAAATTCATCAGGTAGATACGAATGTCTCCCGAGATCCTGCAACCCAGCAGAGTGCGGATGAGATGTATGCCCTCTGCATATACAGTGTGCAACTACCACCAGGACCCACTGAGTGCTCATTTCTTGCCTCAGCACCAGAGCGCCAAAAGCAAAGATTCCAGGTACAAATAACACTGTTTTATCCATTAATTAGAATGGGGAGCTCAAAGGAGAAAAAGGTACACAAAAGACCCCTCTGAATTTCCTGATTCATCCCTATAGGTACATGAAAACACAAGTCTAAGTAAACAGGATGACCTCAGTTTTTACACAAAGAAGCAGGATAACTGAAATATCTGTTTTGTAGGGTAATTGTTGAGGATTTAATTAGACAATGCATATAATGTGCTTAGCATGAAGTACTAATCAACAGTAACTACTAAGAGTGTCTATGTCTTCACACATTTGGAAATTTGCAGTCTTTATGATTTAAGCCAGACCTCCAGCAGAGGCTGATAAGCTGTTTATTCAGCTAAACAGCTAAAGTCAAATACTGAAATCAGTTGACAGTGAACTGAATGTTCTAAAAGTCCCATTTATGATCGTGCACAAGCACCCTTCTATCTACAACTCTCCTGTCTCAACATTTTACGTGGTGGGAGAAGCCACAGCAGTCCCTCCTTCCAAGAATCCCCCTCACCCATGGCTCTTACCTTTTTCCTTCCCTACCAAAGAAAGGGGCAGAGCCTGGGTAAAGCTGGAGCTCATGCGAGCGTGGCTGCTGGAGGGGGGCAGGGAGGGCCCCTAGGGAAGGCAGGAAGCCAGTCGCCCCTGGTCATCGCCAGAATTGTGCACGCCAAGCAGAGCAAAGGTGTGCATTTGGCATTCAGCATCAGGTTGATGGGTCATGTGATATAGGGAAGATGGTACAAAAATCAAGGGTTGCCCTGTGTTAGCGGCTCAATCACCTCTGTTCACCTGCCAGCACTTCGGGCAGGAACAGTTTATTATAAGGGCCTTACTTGGGGGTGCGAGTGAGGGAGTGATTTGTTCTGGTATCAGGGAAAGTGAGTAGCATCTGGAGAGCTCTCAGCAGCCCAGGTCTAGAGAGAGCACGACAGCTGGGGGTGGCTCAACGGTAAACGTCCCTTCCGAGGTACAACACCATGGACACCAAAAGGGTAGGTGAGGAACATGAACCTGACTCCTCCACAGACTAGCTTGGACCCAAGCCCAACCTATTTCAACAGCCATTCATTTTATAAATGAGTAGTTATAAAAGATCAAGGGCTCAGACCTTCCTCTAGCAGCTCCCTTTGCTTCAGCAAATGGAAAAAAAAAGGAACAGTCCTATACAGAGCTGAATGTCACTTTTGCTATTTTTTTTTTTTTTTGCTACTTTTGATGTGAGGCCACTAGTAAAATCAAGCAGGCTCAGCACCCCAGGTTTGTGGGATAGGGTACAGTAAACATCCAGGAGCCAACTCAGGCTTCAGAGTCAGGGAAGCCTGTGTTTGAGTCCTAGCTGCACTAGTCATCGGCAGCAAGAGCCCAGGCAAGATGCTTCACATCTCTGACCCTTGCCTTCTTCATGCCTATCTCAAAGGATGCTTGAAAGATTAAATGTTTGCAAATGTCCTACAACTGCACCTAGCACCCAAAAGGCCTTCCATAAATGGTACTTATGTTATGTCTGCCTTAGTGTTAAGAGGATATTAAACATGGCATGTTTCCAAGTTCCAAGTTAAGTGGGAAGCCTGTTCAGATAATGGAAAGCAAAATGAATTCACAACTGACTAGAATCACAGGATATGAGGACAGGTAGGAATTTTAGAGACACCCAGACTACTTTCTTTGTGTAACTCTGAAGGAACCATATGTGTGGCAGGAGAAGGAAAACCAAGGAAAGATGTCCCCTTTGCTTTTGTCAAAATATTTGCAAGAGGATTTTAATTTTTTACAAAATTATTGGAAGAAAAACTAGAGAGCTTGCTTAAGAAAATGAGAAATAGACTTTTTAGGCCACTAAGCATGAAATAAGTATCATCTTTCAAAGACCATGGAAAAGGTGTTTGTCTTTTTTTGGTCTCACCAAGCACAGGACCCTCAATTGCTGGGCTGCCTCAGAAACAGCAAATGCCACTGACACACTGAGGGGCTCCAGTGCTGACTAGAACTGTCTATTGTTCTGGAAGAGAGGAGGGAAGGATGGAGGACTGGAGCATGGCATCAGGGACCAGCCATTTCCCATTTCCCACATCTCTCTCGAAAACTCCAAAGGGAGTCTGTTAAACAAAAAGGGAATAAAGGAAGAGCTAAGATGTGTCTGCTTCTAGAAGGGCACACACTTTTCTTTCTTGAATTATCCACATAATAACCTTAACTCTCTACTATTCCTAGTTTGTGGAAATGGTCTCCATGGCAGTACTAGTCTACATTGTGCAGTTTTCCTCATTTCAGACTTGTTTTCTCTGTACCTGGTTCCCCCCGATACCTGAGCCTTACCCACACATCTTTTCACCCCAATCCCACCAACTGGCATTCACACATGGATCTTCTAAAGCACTCAGAAGTCTGTATCATGCACTGATGTGTCACAGACCTGAACTGGGCATTTCCACTGCATACACCTAAAAAGTAACACAGGGAGGTGATTTAGAGAATGAGGAGGAGACCAGTCTATGTTTCCACTAAGAGAGTCAAAGAATACTCCCATGAAGGAATAGAGGGAGAGGAACTGGCAAGAGTAGGGCAGTATTTGCAAGGAAGATGCAATCGTTACCATACAGAACACATGTGCCAGGGAACTGGCTAGAGATTTGCTGGGACATCTTCAGAAAATAAAGAACACGCTGCAACACAAGGGGTGTGCTGAAATAGGCTTTTTTTTTTTTTTTCTCCAGTATGAAGAGCTAGACAGAAGTCACTTCCAGGAATAGCAAGGACCTTCTTTAGGGACAACCACGATGCATGAAGAGGGTATTTCTTTTTAAGGCAACAGGAACAAGTTTCATTGTCCTTCTCAGAGAAGAGCAAAAATGACATTAGGTGGCCACCAAGTCTGGAAACCGGGCAAATCTTTAATAAATGGTTTATTGTACATTACGAAGAATGACAAAATTGTATTATCTATATTTCTAGACTTAATGGCCACCCCACAGAAAGCATCTTTGGAATAGAAAAAAAGTTTTAAGAATTTGTTTTCCCATAATCGTAAAGCTGTCATACTCCGTTATGGGCACAGCTGATGCAATATTTTCCTCAACCCACAGGCTCCATTCCCTCTACCAACCATTTATAATATGCTTGGGTCACTCACAGGAGAAAAACACTGTCAGCATCACTATTTAGCAGCATTTCAAAATACATTTTTTTTGTCTTGAATAAAAAGCTAAACTATTCTTTTAGTGCAGTAATTTCATATGGTCTTATGACTTCTATACACAAGACATGATCCTTTAACATTTATGTAGGTAAGGATCTCCCATTTTTTTGAAGGCTCCCTAAGACTTTGAGGATTTTTTTCACAATAAAAGAAAAGGGCAGTATCAACCCATGAAGAGTCAGCCCAGCAGCGTAAGAAGACCCTCTGCAGAGCCCAGTTCCTGCTGCAGGAAGCGATCTGACAGCCTCCCCTTGCTCTCAGTTCTTAGAAAGGGATCTGAGAGGGATCAAAGCAGTAACTATCTGTATTACTTCATAGCCTAGGGAGGGAGAAAACAGATGTAAAAAAAGTACAGTCTAATAAAAATAGTGGAAGCCAAATCCGTTCATTCCAGGATGTCTGCAAAGGAGAGATTCTATGGAGCATGGATGCAGAAAAGGTATCACTCCTAACAGAAAAAATAAATTGTGGACAGTCACTCACAGCGAGGGAAGCAACCACAAAGAGCAACTGGCTTCAATCGCATGGTCACCAGGAAGCGCACATACCAGAGAACTTGGGACAAGGCCTCCTGATGCTCTGATTCAACAGCCTTCAGAGGACGGAGGGAACCAGAGGCCAACACTGTCACGCGTGAAAATGCTACTCTGGCAACAACGTGATGGTCAGAAATCAGCTAGAGTTTGGGTTAGACGCCGTTCGAAGTCCAGCCTGTACTTGTTTTCTTGTGAAGGGCTCGAGACGTGCAGAGGCATCTTAGACATGTGTAGGTGACCCTTCTCGTGAAAGGCAGAGAGGAGCCTCTTGAGGAATGCTTTCTACTCATTCGTTTTCATTTCAGTTCACCATTTAAACTAGAAAAGATGCTGCAAGCTATCCCCACTAGCTTCTAACTTGGGACACGGCACCAAAATACTACACATACAACTGAATGAACGACATTTTCCTGGTTCTTCCACTGGGCAGGCTCAGTATGCTTCTTTGGACTGAATAGGCGTGATCTTGTTCGAGAAAAGCGTGTAAACATAGGGCCAGATTTTGTTAGTCTCCGTCCCAGAAAATTGGTGAAGCACTCCTCGGCTCCTGAAAAGCAAAATCCAACACATGAAGGCATTTTAGGCTTCCTTTTAACATGCTATTAGGGCGAGGGAAGATCCTGGGTATAAAACAAGCACGATCTCGTGGTCTATCACACACACTGCTAAGTGCCAACACCCACGCTGCGTGTACCTAAATAAGACCAGCATGCTTGTCACGATGCCACCTCTTCTTCTCCTGTTTAAAACATATCAAAGAGGGGCACCTGGGTGGCTCAGTTGGTTAAGCTTCTGCCTTTGGCTCAGGTCATGATCCAGGAGTCCTGGGATCGAGCCCCGCGCTGGGCTCCCTACTCAACGAGGAGCCTGCTTCCTCTCCCTCTGCTCTCCCCCGGTGCTTGTGCTCTCTCTCTCTCTCTCTTGCTCTCTCTCAAATAAATATATAAAATCTTTAAAAAGCTAAAAACTAAAAAAATAAAACATACCAAAGAATAACATCATACGGACAATCTCAAATCTACCTCAGTATACACTTTCAAAAAATAAATCATTGACAAACTTTGGTACCATAAAACCCTTATTACTTACAACAGATCATGAAACACAGGATATATCATAATGACATGATCAGGAACTTCTGATCTAAAGGGCTGCTAAATTGTTTGGGTGCTAAAAGGTCAGAAATTGATTCCAGCAGTGGTTGTTAGACAGCTGTCCTGAATGCAGTCTGCAAATGGGTTTTGTTCAGTGTGCATGCTGTTAAGAATGTTATGTGTTGGGGCACCTGGGTGGCTCAGTCGTTAAGCGTCTGCCCAGGGTCCTGGGATCAAGCCCCACATCGGGCTCCCTGCCCGGCGGGAAGCCTGCTTCTCCCTCTCCCACTCCCCCTGCTTGTGTTCCCTCTCTCGCTGTCAATTAAATAAATAAAATCTTTAAAAAAAAAAAAACAAAAAACAAAAAAACGTTATTTGTTGCCAATATAAAAATTGGGATTTTTTTCCCCCTGACTCACAGCCAACCAGATTTCTGCTTCTCTTAAAAAACAAGGATCACTGGCCACTCTGGGCCTGAGTGCCCCCGTGGAAATAACTGGCTGGAGCAACACAGAAGCTGTCACTCAACTGCCCAGAGGAACACATCCCCCACCAGGTTTGACACTCATTTCCAACAGTTGCCTGGCCCCCGCAGCCATCTGTAGCTTACAGTTCTCACTTTTTTTGGTTAAATTCCCTCTAGACATATCTAGGTGAAAGGTCCCTTCTAATCTTCTATCCAAAGAGATATTTACATGTGGGAGTGTCAAAATACAAACCATATTTCAGCTCCTTGAAAAGAAAGATGAAAATAATCCTAGACATACTTTTACAACCAGACAGAGAAGATCAGGTTTTGGCCCTTGTATTACAAGAATTTCAGCATAAAAGAACTGGACTCTATCTCCCACATACAACCCCAGCATTTCACCCGACTCCCAGGGAGGTACTGGGCCCTTAGGGTTTGTCTAGCTTAAAGAAACACAATCCCATCTCAGCCTGGTGTCCTTCCCACTGGGCGCCATATGGTTCTAACTGACCATCTGCCATGAAAATGGTAAAGCACACTCACTTGTATAATTCAATGACTGGCTTTGCCACATCCTTGTACTGTCTTAGCCTGGCAGCCACGGCTTCAGGTTTATCATCCTCCTGCTGGACTAACGGTTCACCCGTGATGTCATCAATCCCCTACAAATACCAGAGAAACCAGTTAATATGGCCAACACCTGGGCCATTCCAAAGACGAGAAACTTTCCTGTGCAAAATCCGTGTATTCACCTTGGTCTCCCACCGAATGATCAATTAGGCCTGAGTGACAATGGTAACAGTGAAAGTAATTGAAAAAGAAATAACACTCCTAACAGTCTTGTTAACCTTATTTCGTGAGAGCTGACATGGAATCTTTATTAAATTCTCAGATCTTTCCAAACACGTTTCAGTGCTATTGAGAAATGATACTTTCAATTTACAGTTTAAAACTCCATGCTGCCTCCCCCAACAACAAACAACCTTTAGACAATGACACTCTGGTCCTCTAAACATTCCTAAAACTGCCCTGCTTTCTAAAGTTTGAGTTGTTAATACAGAAAATAAAATGTCTGGGGCGCCCGGGTGGCTCAGTCGGTTAAGCATCCGACTCTTGATTTCGGCTCAGGTCATGATCTTAGGGTTGTGAGATAGAGCCCCACATGGGGCCCCATGCTCGGTGGGGAGTCTGCTTGAGATTCTCTCTCTCCCTCTGCTCCTCCCCCTGCTTGCATCTCTAAAATAAATAAACAAAATTAAAAAAAGAAAAGAAAACGTCTCAAAGAACCAACTGGTTTACTTAGGAGAACACTGATCTAGGAGAAGGTATCTTGGTCCTGCCTTTGCTAGCTTTCAAATTCTTTCCTGAGATTAATCTTACTCAGGTTATTTTCCTAGATCATATAATGACTTACTTAAAGGCAGATTAAAATAGGCATGGATTATACGCCTATGACAATCAGGAACAAACATTCTGAGAACTAAAAAATGGCAATTTAGAAAACCTGATTTTTGATGTATTTTAACCTCCTTGGGAAACATACCTACTTACAAATAGCAACATGGACATGAGGATCTTGCCTCCCATGTCCATGGCTATTACCTGCCAGGGGAGAGAGTCACAAGGAATAAATCTGTCAAAAGGCAGGCTAGAGCAGAACCAAGGCTCAGGCAGCTCAACTGGATAATCAGAAACCAGCTATAAATTTGAAAGACACTAAAATTCCATTACAGCTCAGGGCCTTGGGTCCATAACCTGCACTTATGATTTATTGGTGAGCCCCATAATCATCACGTGTATTCCATGGTTGTTAACCTGACACAACAGGGGAGATGGGGGTGGGAGACGGCTGTACATCACCTTTATTCTCTTCCCCTTTATTTTACTTAGAGCTGCAAAGCTCAGAAGTCATTTCCAGGACCTCAGAGCACCGATAAATACAACAGCTGCTTCTACAAAGAAGGAAATGATGCTAGGGTGACCGCATCCCTCCTTCTGGGAGAGCTTGGCCACAGTGGCAGGTAGAGGTGGCCCAGACTAGTACCTTTCCCTGCTGTCTTGGAGGCAGCACTGTAACTGCGGGTGCTCGTTTAGGATACCCAGTCTTTTGAAAGCAACTCAGTGTTAAAGGTTCTCAAACTTTATGAGAATCTTTGCTTCAGCAGGTCTAGGCAAAGCTAAAATGTGAAGCATCCGTGTTGGACATCAGTGCATATGCAGAATCCTCTTTTCCTCTCCATCCATTTTTTCCCCTTATACCAGTTTCTTGAGAGGGAAAAGGGGAAGGGACCTAATAAAGGAATTCCAGAATTACATTTTAAAAAGAAGACTTTGGGGCTCATTAAGCATCGCCGAGTTTAATCCAGTCAGTTAACCGAGTAGGTTAAGCATCTGCCTTCGGTTCAGGTCATGACCCCAGGAGCCTGGGATCGAGCCCCACATCGGGTTCCATGCACAGCCGGGAGCCTGCTTCTCCCTCTCCCTCTGCCTACTTGTGCTCTCTATCAAATAAATAAATAAATAAAATCTTTAAAAAAAAAATAAAAATAAAAAACAAATAAAAAGGAGACTTCAAAAGGCAACTAGTACTTTGTCCAAATGAACAAGACTCACTGGAACTTTACCAAATCTATGGCACTCAGGAGCTGGGAAGGCATCCTTACCCTCTTGAAGTTGGTTTTCTGTAGTAATTATTGACTCCACCTATATTCAGATCTACCTATCCCATACACATTAATCCATTAAGATGCAACTGTCACCCCTTCCACATTTGGATGATTACAAGTAATTCTATCTAACATCCAATAACTAGAGGTAAGAATCACATTGAACTAAATCATGTCTTTACCAGAAAGAACAATAGTAATTCTTTTGAATTTGTTAATTTAAAAAGGTTCTTTAAACATATACCTTTACATATGTTTGTTTCATGTAAACACATGTTATTTTTGGACCTGTTTATTCCTCTAGTCCTCCCAGTCCCTTTACACCCTCACTGCCACCACTCCAACGACCCCAGCCACTCTGACCCCAAGTCTTTATTCAGTCCCAGCCATAACCATTTATCCCTGCTCTTATGAAGCTAGAGAGCATATTTTCACACACAAACAGATAATGTGTAAAGAAGGAGGGTCACTATTTTGCAAAAATGGAATCATTGTGCTATTTGCTTTTGATATTCAACAATACCTAGAGGAAGTATTTCTTCAGGTCAAAGGCGATAGCACGAAGTCATTC
Organism: Mirounga leonina; assembly: GCF_011800145.1. Taxonomy (NCBI): domain Eukaryota; kingdom Metazoa; phylum Chordata; class Mammalia; order Carnivora; family Phocidae; genus Mirounga; species Mirounga leonina. Next base: position 41,444,101 of record NW_023270447.1, read on the forward strand.
TTTTTACTGAGTACGTAATATTGCACGATGTACATAATTTCTAATTCATTTAGTCATCCCCTGTAAATGAACATTCGTTTTCAGATTTTGTTTTGTTTTTCTCTAAAATCAACACTGAAATAAGCATCCCTGTGTACATGACTTACCCGCTAGGTGCTTTCATTTCCATAACCTACTCTCCCAGCGGTGGCTTGAATGAAATATATGTATTTTAAAATGTTAATGTACATTGCTAGGTTGCTTTTTAAAAACACTATTCATACTTCATATGCCTAATAAAGATGAGTACCATTTTTTCCAGATCCCCACCAGCAACAGATGTTATAAACTTTAATTTGCATTCCTTGACCACTAGTGAATGAGAAATTTCAAATACTTCTGGCCATGAAGATTTGCTCTTTTTTGAATAATCTATTCATATCCTTCCTACACTTTACAGCTGGAGTGTTTTGCCTCTTTCTTGTCAGTCTGTAAAAATGCTTTGTATATTCTTACATGTACATGAGGTGGATTGAAGTCCAGGTTATATACCCTTCCACTAGGGGGGTGAATCCAACGTCGGCTGAGACGATCTTTGAGTGTTTCAAATGGAATGTTCAAAGTGATCACTAGATCCAGCTCACAGATTTTGTCCAGGGCTTCAGCCTGAACTAATGTCCTAGGAAAACCTAAATGCCAAAAACAAAACATATCAAATGCAAGACATTTCCCAATTCCAATGAGTCAATGAAATATTTTCAGTTGACAGAATAATCAAATCTATACATATACCACCCAGAAAGAAACTTCTATCAGGAATTTATGTCTACCTCCAAAAATTTAAAATTAGAAGAAAATATGTCACTTTATAACCCAGCTTTAGCATTTGGGATACTCAAAGATTAAGAAGTCACATGACCCAAGTAGAGCATGCACTAAACTAAAAATCACTAGACTAGTCCTCACTTTGCTCTTAACTACTCATGTAACCTAAGCAAGTTATATCACCTCCATTTCCACTTCTGTTCCTCTAAAATTATATTTGTGTTCTTTTATAGCTTTAACAGCTGATGCATATATTATTCTTAGGCTACGCCCCAAATTATATTTTTATCCATACGCTACATCTTACAAAACTCAACATGTGGTCTGCAATCTAGCATAGTAACAACAGAAATGAGAAAACGCACTTAAGAATTTTATAGTAATTTCACAGTAATTTTAAGCCTAGTGAATCTAAAATTTATGCTTGAATTTGTGTTTTTCTTTTAATTTTTCTTCTAGTAATTTGCTCTTATTGTATTTGATAAAAGGACTGCTCTGCAGTGGATTGGGGAAAAAAAAAAAGAAATGCAGCTTTCACTACTGATTTTGTTCTAGGCTTCCCTTGGAGCTTATTTTCTAATTTCTCCAATAAGGGAAATTATCCAATGGCCCCCACAGTATCTAACTGATGTTGTTTATTACAGAAGATATAGATTAAGTTACATCTCTTCCCAAAAAGACACAAGAATGGAGAGAACCCAACCTGGGGCATGTTTCAACTCTACTGTTATGACAGGGAAAGAAAAAGCAAGTTTAAACAGAGGTGAGGAAAAGCTTATCTTGCAGGGCAGATCTCAGGTTCGTTGGCTATCATGTGTCGAACCCAAGGTACTCACATGTTCCCACTGGGCAAAAGGGTTACCCCAACATTACATGTAACACCAGAAGAAACCTGTCATGAGCACGCTATGAAGGCACACACACGAGCTGTGTCCTTCTACAATGTCAGCCTTATTCAATCATAGAGCAAAGTTAAATCACGATGATAAAGCAGGTTCAGGATTCCAAACTCAATGACAATTCACCATGTGATTAAACCTGGCTTCTTACACGGCACACAGAGGACAGAAGACAAGTTATACAACAAACAAAGTAACAGATGGGTGTAGGAAGTGAATGGACCACACACGAAGTCAGTCTGTGGGCTCCGTTGGGTCCGGGTCAGCTCTCGGCACTTACTGCTTCTTATGTTCAAGCAGGGAAGGATCTCGGTTCTGTTCGGAGATCCATCGGGCAGAGCGCCTTCGGAAGAAGCTGCCTTTTCTAAGTGGTCAGACGTAGAGGGGTCAGGTCTGAAGAGTCTGACAGTGCACTGCCCAAATCCTTCCCTTTTAAAGGGATTTAATCGGTTTTGGGTCTCTACAGACCTCCTCTGGTTCTACTCATTATCAGTTCTGTGGTGTCAGATGATGCTGGTCCGGTGATATCTCCTAGCTGCAGTACCTTAACTGCTTATGTTACTGCTTGATAGAGGCCCCTGCTTGACATGAGAGACTCCATCTTGTTCTCTACAAAACTGCTTTCACATTCTTATATGCTGTTCTCTTGTGACCCATTATGCATTTGATATGGTTTTGGAATACAGATGAGGGCTGGTGGGATGAGGTCCGGAGCCGACGACCAAGAAAGGATTCTTGAGATGTCTTTGGTGCAAAATGGTGGTTTATTAAAGCACTGGGACAGGGACCATGCACAGAAAGAGCTGCTGCACCTGGACCTTGAGGAGTGGGGATTCTATACTCTCAGGAGTTGGGGGGAAAAGGAGAAGGGAGGTTTCAAAAGAACTTTCATATGCTAAAGAAGACCCACCTACAAGATACCTAACAAGATACCAGAGGCCATGCCATCGTCAAGTTAAGGCTGTTTTCCCCTCTAGCAAGGTATTAACATGAAGACAGGTGGGAGATTCCTGGAAGAATGTCACACCTGTCCCTCCCAGGAGTGGAGGGGTGGGGGGCGGTGAGGAGGTTGCAGGGTGTCAGCTTGTGCTTTGTCTTCAGCCAGCCCTCATCAAAGTGAGACTGGCTTCAACAGAGAAAGAGGTATTTCTCATGTCGCAGCCCGGGTGCCACCTCCTGTACCAAGTCACCCACTTGTATGGTCTCCTTCCTCCCATAGTGACTCTCTAAGCATCCTCTTCACAAAAAAGGCACCCACATGTTCATAAATTATGTGGGAAGTATATTCATGGTGGTTTTCTTTGCGGTGGGAAGATGGGTGATTCCTTTCTACTCTTCTAATTTCTAATAAACTGAGCATACAGTACTTTCAGAATGGAAAAAGAAAAATACTGTCCTTAAATAAAGAACTGCTGACTAAATATTTTTCAAATCTCAACATAATTTGTTACATGAAGTTACGACTACTTGACATTTACGGAAGTGAAAGGTCAAGCTTTATCTGCCTAAGATCAAGTGCACTATGGACACCTGGCCTTAGCACTGGAAGACAGCAATGCCTGGCACACAGTGGGCAAACCCTTAAATGTAATACTACAGTAGTTGTCTTCTAGTCTTCCATTCGGTGGCCATACTTACGTGACCAGCTGCCTTATTTTAAACTCCGAATTTAATTCTATGAAATTATAGGACTCTGTCAAGCCCTGTAAACTCAATATGTCATTTTTACTTTCTACTATGGAATGGTTTGACTGCTTGCGTATTAATTTATTAAGCAACTTCTTTTTTAAGTTCAAAACCACAATTTTAGAACTGGGGCTTCACAGCAACTGGGTGTATCCTGGAGCTTCAAATACATGATAGCTACCAAGTAGGGAACAAAGTGGTATTATCTGGGTCGCCAAGGAGCAAGACTTGGCCCCAGGTGGGACCTCACGACTCAGGCAGCGTAGGCTGGGCAATGAGCAAGGAGTTTCAAATTCCTTATTGAATACTAGACACCCTCAACCAGGTCCTTTTCTCCACCTCCCTCCCCACAAAAGCTCACTGTAGGTCAGACAGGGGATGCTGTGCAGAAGTTTGGTGGCAAGTCCGGGACCTATGCTAAGTCTATTAGTCAACTTTGGCCTAACTTCCCCTACACTGTGCACCACAGTCTGCTTTAGAAGATGAGCTTCCTGAAATGGGATTTAAGACACACCTTACTCCCTTTGTTATCCTCTGGTACTGTGCCTGGCTCATTCCACACTGAAATTCCAGCAAAGTGAGGGCAGTGAGCCTTCCACAGAAAGGCACTCTCCCTCGCTGACTGCCAGGTCCTGCCTTTTCCCTGTATAACCTCCTCTTCACAAAGGCTTCAAATTGACAACCGGAGTTAGATGCCTGCAGCCAAAACAACCCCAAGATCAATCTCTATGCTATTCCCCCAAATCCCTTTATAAAGAAAAACCATTTTCTAAAGCAGTGGCTTCCAGGGACGCCTGGGTGGCTCAGTCAGTTAAGCGTCTGCCTTCGGCTTGGGTCACGATCCCGGGTCCTGGGGTTGAGTCCCGTGTGGGGCTCCTTGCTCTTTTTAGCTTCTATTTTGGAGGGTACATTTTATAAGGTATATATTAACAAAATCGTATGTGCACATAATTCACACATATCCATTATTTTGAAGATGTAATCAACATTTTTACTGCTAAGTGTACACAAAGAATTTAAGGGTTCACTCCTCTAAAGACCCAAGTTCCCAGCCTCAGGCCCTGGCCTTGGGTTCTTGCATCACTAGCCACTACCCTGACAAGAAAACATTGTTCTTTATCCTTTGGATGGAGGCTGGAAGGTGAATAAAGCACTAGGAAAGAATAGGGAGCTCTGAACAAGAATATAACAGTTCCTCCAACAAATAAAAGCTCAAATCTTCCTGGCTAAAGTTTCCTAGTCTGATGGATAGAAGTCCGTCTGCCCGTCTGCTCAACAACCCCACAACTGTTTCTGAACTCTGGAGCCCTCTGGAGGAATGGGTGGAAAATGCAACTGTCTACAAAATAAACAACTCAGAAGGAACAAAACCGTTGGGTAGTGTCTACCTTTGGGGCTCTCACATTCAGACCTGCTAATGACCAGAGAATAATTAATTCTGATGGCTTAGAGGTTGTCTGTTAAGACAGTGGCTCTCCTCGTATCCTCCCAACCTCAAAACAGGCTAAAATTGAAAGAACCAAGGAAAATACAGAAGCCTACAATGAAAGCTAAAATGGAAGAGTTATGTTTTAAGATGTTTATGCTGCTGGAATGCAACCATTTTAATGGTTTAGAAGAAGTACCAACAAGAGAAAGAAGTCATTCCTCAACTTCAAGGGTTCTCCATCTGATGGGGCACATCAACATGATCAGGGAAGACTTAAAGGGTGGGGGGAGGGAGAAGAGTTTATTGACTGCCCAGATTCCATACCATTCTTCCTAGAAGGGAACATCTAGGAGCAGGAGCAGGACTTAGGTATTTTTTAAGAAGTTATCCAGGTGACTGTGGCTGGTTAAGAACCACAGAACTTCTCAGTGACACAACACTGCCAAGGGCAATATTAACTATGTGTATCTATCCCATCATGGGAAGGTTTAACAGCACTTGTAAGCAGGTCCAAACCACTCTGAGGAGTCTTCTTTACCTCGGTTTCATTGCAAGAGAACTGGGAAGGAAATTCCCAAACAGAGGCCAATCTTTCCAGATTCACTAAGCCCCTATCTCAAGCCACCTGTTTAATGCCATTCCTGGCCAGGATCTTACCTCTACAGAAAGTGGTGTGGCAGGCGAGAAAGTACAGGAGGAGAGTTAGAACAGTGGCCCAGTCAAAGATCTGGGTGCCAGCCACGTTTTCAAAAGTGAGGAGGAGCCACGGTAAGCCAGGAACCTCAGGGCTCAGTGGAACGTGTCAGTTACGGGCAAGAGCTCTGGAACCAGACACAACTGGGTTTCAATCCCAGCTCTACCCAGCCTTGACTGCAAGAACTTCCACTAGGTTTGTAATCTCTCTCTGGTCCTTAGTTTTCTCAGAGATAAAACAAGAATGTATTAATTTGCTAGGGGCTACCACAACAAAGTACCAGAGAACACGTGGCTCAAACCACAGAAATTTATTTTCTCATAGTCCTGGAGGCCAGAAGTCTGAGATGGACGTGTCAGGACGGTTGGTCTCTTCTGAGGCCTCTGTCCTTGGCTTGTGGACGGCTGCCTTCTCCCTGTGTCTTCCAGGTGTCTGTATCCAAATCCTCTTCTTGTAAGGACACTACAATACTCGTAGTACATTAGGGCCCGCCCTCAAGACCTCCTTTAATTTAATTATCTCTTTAGTGACCTCATCGCCAAGAAAGAGCCAAACTGTGAGGTACTAGGGGTTAGGACTGGAACAGATGAATTTGGGGGGCGGGGGGGACACACAACTCAGCCCATAACGAAAGGTAATGCCCATTGCACAGGACTGTTTTGAGGATTAAAAGAGGCAATCTTTGGGGCGCCTGGGTGGCTCAGTCGTTAAGCATCTGCCTTCGGCTCAGGTCCTGGGATCGAGCCCCGCATCGGGCTCCCTGCTCGGCAGGAAGCCTGCTTCTCCCTCTCCCACTCCCCCTGCTTGTGTTCCCTCTCTCACTGTGTCTCTCTCTGTCAAATAAATAAATAAAACCTTTTAAAAAAAAAGAGGCAATCTTTGTAAAACGTTTAAGATGTAAAGTGTCAGGCACACAGTGAGCACTCAATGAACGGTGGCTGTCGCTCTTGGTAGTGCTCTCCCGGGAGCCCTGCTGCTTCCCCAGTCAGTCACGAGGTGGCACGAGGGAAAGGTCCTCACCCCCCAACCTGCCCATTTAACTCCTTTTCCGAGATCTACTAGTCTGGGGAGTCCCTGGGGCCCTGTGCTCTCTGACACGCTGACAGCTTAGCCCTTCCAGTGACTGGCCACACAGACGGCACATTCCGGTCCCCACCCACTCAAAAGGAAGCTCGACCCAGGCCAGCTTCTGCCACAAGCTTCCCACTCTCCCGTTTGCCCCGCACCCCGCCCCACTGCCTACTCATGTGTGACAGCAAAGCACCGGAAGTCAGACTTCCCTGATCCAGTTCCATACCTTATCATGATGAGCTGTACTTGGAGTTAAACAGACTGGTTGGTTCAGCACAAAGGCCCAGCCTTAAGCTGCTGACAGTACAAATGTCCTGAGGCAGCCGCTGGGGGTAAGTTCTGAGCAACGAGCCCATGTGCAGACTGCATTAACTGTCACACAGAATCCAAGTCAAGAAAGGGGACAGCCGTGCAGACTTTCCCATCAAGTGAGCGCCTCCTTTTGGGAAACATTCCCAGACGAGGCGACTGTGCTTGGGGAGAACCTGGATTTAGTGGCTTCTCAGTGCCACATCCCAACAGTAACTCCGCACACACAGCTACTGTTTACAAAGCACTTACAGACATGTATGTATCTCTTATTCTTCCCATCGACCCCGTGAGGTGGGCAGAGCAGGAACAAGCACCCGCGGTGTAACCCCGACAAGGGAGCCTGCACTCGGCGAGGGTCGTCAGTGGAACAGGACTCAGGCCTCCGGTCTTGCCAAGTGCTCACTCTACTCGCTGCTCTTCCACGGGTATAAAAAAGAATTATTATAAGGATCCTAAAGGTCACTCCATCTACCTCGCTTCAACCAAAAGAGCGGAGCATCCTGATAACATCCTCACCACCACGGTTCGCATTGGCCGAGCATCCCTGATGTGCCAGATCTACTTTATTCCGAAGAAAAGCCAAAACTCTGCAGGGACCTAAAAGGCCTACTCTTGCTCCTGTCACCTGTCTCACCTCACGTCCCCGTCCATCGCTCTGTGCCCGCCACACTGACATCCTTGCTGTTCTCGAACTGGCAGGTCCGTTCCCACCTTGAACATTTAGTTTATGGTCTCTCGGCCTGACCCACTCTTGCTTCAGGTATCTCTCTGAGGGATAGATACCTATCTAGTGGAAGTTCTTGCAGTCAAGGCTGGGTAGAGCTGGGTAGAGCAGCAGTGTGCCCTCAGCTCACAAAGTGCCTCGTCGGTGAGGACTTCTCTAACCATCCTGTTAAAGTGAGCCTTCACCCCACCCAGGACACCTGTATTCACCCTCCCTTCGGTTTCTTTTCTTTTTCTCTTCATAGATTTCAACATCATTTCCTGTATATGATTTACTTTATTTTGTTAGTGTTTCTATTCCCACCAGAACGTTAGCTAAATGAGGGCAGAACCTTTATAGTTGTTTCCTGCTAAATCCTTAGGGCCTCGAACAGTGCCTAGCACATAGTGATGCTGAATAAATACTTGTTGAATGAGTAAATAAATATTATCTGAAAAGTCACAAGAATTCTGCCAGGTGGGTATCATTCCATTTTTAAAGTTACAAAAACTGAGGCTCAGAGAGGTTAAGTGACTTGCCCCAAACCACACGTGGAAGAACCGAGGAACCTAGACTCGTTCACCAAGTGCTGACCCCCAGAATCGCACATCTGTACCACCTGATGCGGTCTTCCTTCCACGCAGAACACCACAGCCTCGGAGAAATGCCTGCTCACGGTGACTGCAGTCGTCCGTGTACGAGGCGGCGTGAGAAATCCAACTCCTGCGCGGCGAGGGGGGCACTGCCTGGCCCAACGCCACAGGCGCGGCCACACCCGAGTCTCTCCTCTCTCCGCACGTACACCAAACAAATGCGCGGCACCTGGCTTTTTTCTTTTAACGTATCTCGGAGGGTTCTCCCTACACAGTACATACTGCTCTCTCACTCTCCCCGAGAACTGCAGAACACTCCAGGGTGTGGATGTACCACCGCTGAAGCGACCGCTTACTGATGGGCATCTAAGTTGCACACGACTTGAGGCAAACTAGGGAAAAACTAGCCTAGCAGAGAGGAATATAGGCTCCAGAGACAAACTGCCTGGGCTGGACCCGCAGTTACGCCACCGACGCACGTTCTGACCCTGGCTACCCACTTCTCCGCACCTACAAAACGAGCCTGGTAATGTCCAGTTCAGAAAGTTGTGAGGAATAAGCAAATTAGTGTATGTGAATCCCAGCACAGTGGCTGGCACGTGGTATAAACGGCTGGGGGGAGGAGTGGTAAATGGGGCAAGAGCCAACACTGGCGGAGAATGAGGCAATGTGGGACTGGACAGAGAGCAGTTCGATAACAAGAAAAACACGAAGGATAAAGACAAGTCTGAGCTTTTATAAAAGGATGGAAGGAGCAGTGGGGAGACAGACTAGTCCCATCACCATCACCCAACACGCTGCGTTCACATGGGAGAACAAGTCTCCTCCGTAACAGAAGAGACAAGAAGGTCGCATCCCGACGGGAGACCCAGATTTTAAGGCAGAAGGTAGAGAGAGTATTCTGCAAGGAGTCAGAGAAAAGTGTAGTGGGGAGGGTGGAGAAGGTTATAAGGAAAGAGGATCCCAGAGGGTACAGTGGAAAAGTAAAAGAACTCGGGGGAAGGAAGAGGGGAATCAGTAACAGAGAAAGAAAAGAGGATAAAGAAGAAAGAAGGACACCGAGAGATGACTTACCTTTCCCTTAATAACCAAGCATCACAGACATAAAAGGCACAGTTGGAAGTTATGAGCTTCAAATAGTATTAATTTCCAGGGCAGGTGTGCTGTCCTAGTCTCTGAAGGTGTCACCAACACCTCACAAAGGCCCTGGCAATGGGCTGGGGCTCTCAGTGAAGTTTGGGGTGCAGAGTCCCAGGCCTGGGGGCATCACAGGTCCCAGAGAGGGGCTGTTACCCTGGTTAGGCATAAGGGCGTCCAATATGAAATGGTGTCCTAAAAGGCAGCTTCCTTTGAAGTGATTTACGTCAGTGTCTCAAGTTGGGCTGAGCAAATCAAAGTACTTCTGATGTAATTCTCACACCCATCAGCTGCCAAGAACAGACTGTCAGATAAGGTGCAGTCTGACCAGCACGTTTTCAACCATTTTTAGCAGAGTGTCATTATCCAGCCACACATATATTTTTAAATGTCAGAGGAGCACAAAATGAAGCCTAGTGGAAACTGTCTATCAGCCAAGAATGTCCCTGTATCAGGGCATGAGATGTTCGTTTTGACTCTGGTGAGGGAAAATGTGGGTATTTTGCTCTTTAATACATTTAGTAAACATTTGATACCCACTGATCTGCCTTCTCTTCTAAGATCTACTCACGGTATGAGATTCAATTCCTTGGTAACTCAAACTGCTAGGAGACTGGGATTTGAAAGGAAATAAATAATTAGCAGGTGTATGGAACGTAAAGCATGATCCACAGAAATCTTGTAATGGAAAAGCTGCATCTTTTTTTTTTTGAAGAGAGAAAGTATATAGGCGGGGGGTGGGGGGGCCAGATGGAGAGGGAGAGAGAGATCGAATGTGGGGCTCAATCTCACAACCCTGAAATCATGAACTGAGCCGAGATCATGAGATCATGACCTGAACCAAAATCAAGAGTCAGACGCTTAACCAACTGAGCCACCCAGGCGCCCCGAAAATCTGCATCTAAATAAGAATAGCCATTCTCAACATGAAAATACTTAGATAACATACATATTAAGTACATTCTGACTAAGTGATTTAGACTAGACAAGCTATGGTTACATTGGTGGGCCATTCTAGCTGTGGGTGTGTATTCATCTTTAAACATGCTTGCTTGTAGCCCCTATTAAAAATTACGAGCTCCCTGAGGGCTGGGGCTGTGTTTACTCCCGAAGTGCCCCGGATACAGTCAGATTCCATGTGGATATGGTATTCCTGGTAGGCAGGGATTACTGACCAAGTGGACTAGATGCACACTCAAGTTCTGTCAACAGGTGGCAGCATGAATAATTCTTCAATTTAGAGAGAGCTGCAGTAAATTTTTGGTATGCTTTTATTTTTACTAAAAGTAATCCTCAAAGACATGCTTTCTAAATGACTAAAGCAGAATTCCAGCTTCCTTAGATAACCCAATCCAAGTGAATAGATTCCACTAATTGTTGAGGAAACCAGAAAATCCAATCAGTAAAGTAAAATAAAGAACCCACTTAAGCAGAGTTTGCTCTCCTCCCTTTAACTACACATGAGACTGCTCATCACACAGCTTCTCACCAGGAGTACAGAAAAACCCACTTCATGCTTCCAGACTAAGCTATTCCTCTCCCTTGTCTCTTAACCCAGCCTAGAAAAGCTGCTATGTCCTGTTGAATCAAATAGCCAATCCATGCTAAAAGCTTAAATTTTATGTAGTTAAATTTCTCCCAAAATTTGTCATGCTATATATTACTAAGTATGGTGCCTACAGGTTATTTTTTAGACACCCCCCCCACCCCCATCCAAAAAAAAGATTCACCATGCGCAGAAAGATGTCGCTAAATCCCTGACCTGGTATATTCCCAGCAGTGCCGGCCACTGAGCCATGCCAAGAGCCTGAGGGAAGGCAGCAGAAGCAGGAGGTGCCACAGCAACAAGGAAAGAAAGAACTGGGACACTTCTGTTTTTCTAATTTGGAGTGCCTTTACTCCAGAGGAAGGGCACAGAGCCAGAGTCCACCACCACATTCCCAGGCAGAAAAGCAAGCCCTTTCCATGTGATGAAAATAAAAGGGCAGTTTTGCAGGGCAACTTCCAACATCCGCCTGGGATTGGCAGCTTGAGAAAAGGCCACCCAACACCAGGCCCCCTACCTACGTCCATTAAGATCTGGGGCCAACATGGTTGCTTCTGACCACCCATCTCTTCCTGGTTGTTGGGAAAGCAAGAACCAAGTTAAAAATATGCAAGCCATTGTCCATCACAATTAATCACTGGATGATTAAAGTTGAAAGCAGGCAGTTCCATAGTCTTCCCTAACCCAGGGGCACTCAAACTATTCATACCACCAACCAGAAGCCTCAGTAGCAACTTAAAATTAGTCACCGTCGAAACCTGTTTTATGAAGGCCTTTTCTGTCTTACATCTTATAATTACCTTATCTGTTTGCACAATATTTATTTGTACGTGTATCCAAGACCTCCATATTCCACTTCATCCAGTTTTTATTAACAGATGGTGAGAAGAATAAGACACAGCTGTGCTCCAGATGTTGGCAAACAGAGCTTAAGCTTCACCATATCACTTTGTGAGTCCCACATTTCCCACTGAGCTGAGAGCTTGGGACCTCCTGCCTGCTCACTGAAATCTTCCAGGGACACTTGGAACTCTTCTATTATATATCCTAGAGTTTATCCTAGATTGGCAATAAGTAGGTCCTGCTCTCCAGGAGTAGTAGATGATTTAAAAACCTAGATATGCTATCATCACTATTTAGGGATCCATTGATAGAAGATAGATACTACAGAAAATCTGGTTTTAAACCATAAATTGGGATCTTCAAAGTGGCTTAGTGAAATAAAAGATGAATGCTATTAGGTAGGGATTCTTGGGGAAATCTCCAAGTGGTGTTGAGATCCTCTGGCATCAGTGTAATGATTTTTCCTGTTTAAGGATATAAATGAAACTCATGGCTTATAACCTCTGTTCTTAAACAAGTTATACTAGAACTATAAAGCCCTTTTCCCAGTAAAGGAAGATGTATATACTACCTTGAGGAAGAAGCCGTTCACTGTAAATCCTTTGCTTAAAGGCCCTTTTACTTAAGAATTCTGTTTACTTGTTCTTTGAACCTAAGTCTCTATATAAACAAATTAGGGGAAAAAAGGCCCCACTATATCTCAATTGAGACAAAAGGAATTTGTAAATGATTACACCATAGGCCCGTATTTTTACTCCAAATAAAAAAACGAGTCCCAGTATCCTCTATATGGCTCAGCTACTGGCTGCAGGTGAGACCTTTCTATCATCAGACATGTATTTATATGCTTTTTCTATGTGTCAAACACAACTGTGCGTACAGGAAAGTACAAAATATCAAATATGCAGATAAATCCGTAAGTCACATTATAAGGTAAGAAGAAAGAATGAAATGGGTAGATAGGATGGCAGAGCAAGGACCCAGCGAGGAAGGGATATTTGAGTAGAGATCTGAATGAAGCAATCCTCATGACAATCTAGAGGCACAGCATTGCAGGTAGAGGGAACAGTAAGTGCAAAGGCCCTGCATCATTAGCACACCCAGCACATAAAAGTAAAGAGATTCTGAAGTGGTTATGGAATAGAAACACAGTTTTGCTCCCCCCTGCCCTCAAGAAAAGAGGTCTGAACATATATGAAAACAAAAGGAAACATAAAAGAACGAAAATTTTAAACAAAATATGATAAGGACAAAGACTATTCAATATAACATCTGATATAACTGGCATTCTTGAAATAGAAAAACTGAACTAAAGGACAAAAAAGATGTAACACAGGAGTACCTCCCTGAAAGGTAGGAACTGGAGATCAAAAGGACACACTACATACAGGAGGGAGGACAAAAGACAACACTGAGATATTCTATGTACTTCAAGTATGAAGAAACAATTTCTCAGGAAGTCTATACAGGAAGAAAAGAAAATCATCTTCAAAAAAGGGGAAAAGTCAGGGGAGCCTGGGTGGCTCAGTCAGGTTAAGCATCTGCTTTCAGCTCAGGTCATGATCCCAGAGTCCTGGATCGAGCCCCATGTCGGGCTCCCTGCTCCACAGGAGCCTGTTTCTCCCTCTCCTCCCTGCCTGTGCTCTCTCTAGCTATCTCTGTCACTATCCGTCTCTCTCTCTCTCTCTCTCAAATAAATAAAATCTTAAAAAAAAAAAAAAAGGGAAAAATCAGACTAGCTTTAGGGCTTTCCAGAGCAATAACCCGGTCCAGAAGAAGATGGAACAATGGCTGCAAAGTTCTGAAGGACACAAGGACCGCCGGCCCGGGGAATATCATGGCCAGCTGAGCTGTGGACAGATGAGCAGACATTCTCAAACAGGAGAACTCAGGGAGCACAGCACCTCGTGAGCCCTCTGCTGTGAGGGAGGGAGAGGAGAGAGAGGGGAAAATATCCAACAATCCAGCCAAGGTAATGACCAAGGGAAAAGCCGTGGTTAAAAGCAGTGCAGCTTTATTCAGATAAAATTCGCATGCCGAACAATTCACTCATTTAAAGTGTGTAATTTGATGGTTTCTAGTCTCTTCAGAGATATAACCAAAAGATTAATCAAAATAAAAGGAACAGAAGACGTGGCAATGGGCAACAAGATCAGAGCCCAGAATCCATTTACATCTTTTAGATGTATGACAAGAAACAACAACAACAACTAGGAAATTGAAGTTACAGAAGAAAATCTGTAATAGATTTTCCCAACAAAAACCGATGAAAATTGAGACGGAGGGAGGGGAGAAGAGGTGGGAGGAAGTATAAATACATGAATCCTCTTACTGTTCACTGCAGAAAGACAATATCTGTCTCAATCTGAAACGTGAAATAAAAAAACAAATATGTCAATCTCTTAAAGAGCTCCCGGAAGAATATCCCTGGTGATGAAGAAAGATTTATCTCAAATTCAGTAATAATTCCTTCAGGTTCCCTTTAGCTTTGCTATTGTTAAGTTTTGAGTAAAACTAAATACTTTTAAAAAGTACATGAAGTATGGTGCCATTCTTACACATTTCTAGGTGCATTACGTGCATGAGGTGGTCTCTAGAATGATGGGTTTTCACCTGTTAACCCTGATTAGTTCTGGCTAGGGGGATTTTAGGTGACTAGTTGTTTTTCTTCATATTTTTCCATACGGCTCAAATGTTTACAGTAATCATTTATCATTTTTATAAGGACAGTTTAAAAAGATAAAATTCCCTGTATTTTTCCACATCTTATTCTTTTTACCCTAATCAACTTCTTCATCTTTCCAAAATCCGGGTTTCTCTTATTAGTGATAGGACAATTAACAGAGTTTTGGATGATGATCTTTACCTATTAAAATGACATTTTTAAGTTTCTCAGCCATTTATTAATGAAATTCTAAGTTCTAGGTCAGTGTCGGTATGTGTTTGTATGTATATACAACACGGATAATAACACATAACTACCATCTGACCAGCTACTATGTTGCAGGATTCTGCTAAGACTTTTACATTTGTTAGCCAATCCTCGCAAACCTATCCCATAGGTACTATTTTACGGACGAGGAGAAAGAGTCCAAAAAAGGTAAGTCGGCTTGCTCAAGACTACACAGTTAATAAATTACATAACGATATTCAGGTAGGAGTTATAAGTCCATGCTTTTTCTTCTACCATATTACTGTTTTCTCAGTATGGTGCTTTGTGTATACTAAATGCCCAGTAACTGCTTCATTGTTAAACTAGCAAAGTATGCCTCAGCTGCTTTGGATGAAGCTTTGCAATGATATTTGCAGTTCATCCAATTCCTGAGATACCTGTTTCATAAATTAGGGAAGCAGGCTCTCCTATCATCTAAAATTAGGAGACCGTTTCATCCCTGTGCCTTACTTTATACACTTCTAATTAAGTGGCAATAGCAAATGGGCTAAGTGTACCTCAAAGTGTACGAGACATGCCCAAATGGAGAGAAATCCTAGTTTAATATCTAAAGTAGATCTAAATTTAAGATGTTAAAAATCTACTTAATTTTAGGGGTGCCTGGGTGGCTCAGTCAGTAGCTCATTGACTCTTGATCTCAGGGTCATGAGTTCAAGCGCCACACTGGGCGTAGAGCCCACTTAAAAACAAAGCAAAACAAACAAAAAACAAACAAAAGTCTAGCTAATTTTAAATTGTTGGTTAGAAAGTTAAAAAATAAGTTATTCTTTCAAACTCGAAGTTTTAAATTTTAAAGTTCCTTCTAAACTCATTTCTAATGTTAACTTTGATGTTTATTCAATGCCCTCCTTTTGAATTTCCTGAAGTGTTTAACTTTTGCCCTTACCCACTTTTCTGACTTTGTATGCTCCTACTTTCAAGCTCTAGGACTATCCAATTACCCGTGGTTTCCAGAACACATCCCGTTGTTTAAAGTCTCTATACCTTTTGCATATGATGCTCCCTCCATCTAGAAGGTGCTTTTATTCTCCCTTTCAAAATTTAGCTCTTGGTGTCACCTTCTCCGGGAAGCTTTCCTAACAGCTGCCCCCCTCACCCCTAAGATAGGGTCAGTTCCTTTCTCCTTGGTGCTACCTCTCACCTTTCACCCCCTCCACTGGGGCTCCCAGGGTCCTAGACTGCAAGTGCTTATGCTGCATTTGCCCCTCCTGGACTAAGCTCAGAAAGTATGCCATCCCCGCCTCAAGACAGACCAATGCCCAGCTCACGGGGACACAAAAACTGTATACTCAATCTGTGTTTTGATCTCTGAACCATGTTCTTCTGGGGTGTGTTCAAATATCTGTATACATATGTTTTCCATATGGCCCTTGTTAAAATCTAGTCATTCTCCAAAATCACAGAGTGAATAAACAAAGTCAGGGCTGCCTACTATATTAAAATTGTTCCCCATCCCAAAGCAGCAGTCAGATCAATCAGAAGAAAGCCACCAGAAGTGGACACGGGGACAGGGTCTCAGGAAAGAATCCAACCAAATGAACAAGAGATGAGACCCAAGGCTTTACCATCTTCAATCAGATCCTCTGAGCTCATACAGATACCAAGGACACTGAATATAGGAAAGTCATAGGATAAAAACAAAGTTCTTTAAAGTTTGGATTTCAATCACAGAAATCAAAGACAATCCTCGCTGCCAGGGAAGCACACAGGCTGAATCACCACTAGATCCTCAGTGCCAGGGGGGCTGGTCCCGCCCACTATGCCGCTTGCTCTACTGTGGTCTTGGTAGTGCCCAGCACAGGGATGATGCTCAGTTATAGGAAAAATTATGAATACTTAGAACCAAAAGCAATTTGCACAAATCGCCTGGGACCATTAACAAAGAGGTTGCAGCAGCTTTAATGGAATCAATAGCTAGACATAAAGTCTGAACGGGCTCCACACTTTGGATAGGTATATCACAAGATCAGAGTGTGCTCAATTTCAAGTCAGACGTCTCCAACATGACTCTTCATAACCTAACCCTGCTGGGCAATGGTCTTTTCCTCTGTAACTCAACCAATATTATTACTGTTTAGTTTTATTTAAAGCAGATATAGATACCATTTCTTCTTTTTGCCCACCTTCCCCTGATGAAGTCATGTGCTCTCCCCTGGTACACTATTCAACCTGAAATTAATGGTATGACTACAAACCCTTTCACTTAAGAATATCTGAATATTTAATAAGCATGTTAGAAAGTATAATCAAACACAGGTCTCAGGGATTATAATTCCTTCTTCCAAGAAGATGATAAAAAAGGTCAAGTTTGTCTTATAACAGAACCTTACAGATGCTCATTTTGGAGAAGATTATTATGGCTACATGGCTACCACACGCAGCTGGGTTTCCCAGCACCCACCTTTTACTGGCTTACCCAAGGCTCTGTGTAAGGACATACCCTGGAAGTAGTGCAGGTCTGAGATCATTTAACTCTCAGGGAAAACACACACGCACACAAACACTACACACACTCAAGCAGCTCTGACTTCTGCTAAAAATACATACATACACACATAAATAAATAGAATGTAAAAATCCCAGAATTATCTGCAGAAAGCAGCAGTGTTCAGTGCTGTGCCAAACCACAAATGGAACATCCCACCATGGACCAAAGGGTGACTCTCGTTCCAAAGGGATCTTTATTCCAATGAAAGGTTCAAATCATATCCACTCATAATGCCAACACTGAATGCTTCTTTTTATGAAACCAAACTCTGACAGCAAATCTGAAATATTTTAATACCTCACCTAAAATCATATGGTAGACAACTCTGTTACATCTTGTTACCCGGAGATAAATTAGGACTGAGTTTGAGAACTTGCAGGTTTACTATTTAAATACACAGGTTGGCAGTCAAATTTAGAAATGAAAAACTCTATTACTAACACCTCTCCCCACTGGCCCCATCCAACTGCCTGTCCTTTTTTTAAAAAGTGAAGAATTTATATTTGTTTTAAAGAGATGGTTACTGTTCTCTACCTACGATTTCACCTCAAGATCACCTAGTAAGCAATAAAGACTCTCTTTATAGCAAACTAAAAAAAAAAAAAAAAAAAACCATGGTTTTATAATAAAATTAGAAGGCTTACAGTACATTCCATTCCTCTAGTGGAATATTTGTCTTAAAAATTAAAGTAAACTATTTTTTAAAACTGTTCTCACACGTTAAGCTTCCAAGGAAATTAAAGAAAGAGGGAGCGAAAGAGAGAAAAAAGGGAGAAAAAAACCCATATATATATATATGTATATATATATATATACATATATATATATAATACACACACACACACACACACACACACCTATCAACACATAAAACAGTGTTTCTTACCCAAATGGAAGGTGCACCGCAAAGGTAAGGCACTGCGGAACTATTTTTAGCAAGGACATAGCTGACCAAGCCACTGAGCACTCAGCCACCCCATCCACCAACCCCCCTTGGCCTTCCCTTGGCTTGCATCCACTCTGTTTGTTTCCACCCACCATTTGCAGTTGCCTCTCTACAGACATATGGACCAAGATGATGAGTCATCTGTCATCCAGAATTCTTTTCTTGACCTTTTCACATTCAATCACCTTTAGCACACTCAACAGGCACGTCCTCCGCAGAGCGTGTGGCCTGTAACATAAGGAGTTGAAGGCTGAACACAGAACGAGGCATTCCTAACACTCCTCACTTTGCCAAGTGGATTTATTCCAGAGCTTTAAAGGAAAATCACAACTGAAAAAGTGACCAGATGGGTCTTCAAGGAGAAAGATACAAACGACATCAGCAAGGATACTGACGCACTTCACTAAAAACAGGCCTGTGATGTAAAAGAACTTCACTTATTCGTCCTGAGAAGGAAAGTTATGGAAAAAGCAAAGCACAGGAAGCATTCCATAACCGCAACTGACTTCCAACCTCACATGGCTAAATATTTTTAAAAACTATTTCTGAACTTAACACTTCATGTAGCCGCCCCCCCCCCAAAAAAAACACAGAACAAATAATAACAACAAAATATCCTATCTATACAGCTCTTACTATATGGCAAGCATTCTTCTAAGGACATTCCGTTATAGTCACTTACTTCATCCTTACAGACCCTTTTCTAACCATGGTTAGTAATGAGGAATGAAATGCCCACAGAGGTAAGGTAATCTGCCCAAGCTCACAAATCGGCAGTAAATGGCAGAGCTGGGATTCAAGCGGGTAATCTGGCACCCAACTGGGCTTTGTGGTTCTTACACCAACCGCCTTTCCAAAGGAGTTTAACCTAGACGATCCTTTTTTAAAACAGATTTTTAAGTTTACTAAAACTACACAAAGTTTGCTTTACAAGGTGACAAGCTTTACAATGAAAGGACTTAAAACAGTCAAGTGGTGGCAACGTCAAAGCTTATCCATCATGGCAGATACCTACATAACGAGTATTACAGGACTACCCTGCGTGAGTCAATGTGTGGCACCTAGAGAAATTAACATGGCCGAGAGAGAAGTGCAGGGAAGGTGATGACAGCCTAGACACAAAAAGCTCAAAGCTCGGACGGCAATAAAAGAAAACACCAGGGCTATAGCAGCTAACCTCAATCATGACAGCTCCTGTCAGTTCTCGCCCTTTGATCCATTCTCTCCTTTCCATCCCACTGCCATGGCTCAAATTCAGGCTTTGAATCTCCCTTGGTCCAAATATTCCAACAGTCTCTTATTTGGCTTCTAGCCTCCAGCTCCTCTCTGCCCCAGCACCTACTCCCTCCTCTGCTGCTAACAGAATAGCCTTTCATCAACTCTCAACAACTTTTCAGTGGTCCCTTTAACCAACAGTTTCCAGTTCTACCATCTTTGTACTGAATCAAACACCATCCACTCCAGGACTTCCCCTGCCAGCCTCTGCTTATATGCCCAGGAAAATACTAAGCTATGTCATCCTTCTCTTCCCCAGTCCACCTGCCCCTCGGTGGAGAATATCTGCCTTCCAACCCCCATTCATCAACCTGTGGAACCTCTTCTACTTACTCTCCTTTTCCATAAATCCCTCCCCCACCACTAAAATATAATTTTCTTCTCTGTGTCTGCAGGGTACCACATATATATGCTTCTATTATGCCATCAGTAACTAATATTTTACACACCTGATATAAGCCCCTTAAGGAACAGGGACAGTGTTCTAGCATTTTATCAACAATTTCTGACACGTAACAAGAGCTTCATTCATTACTGCCTAATGACAAAGAACATGCCCTCCATAAGCCGTAATAGCGTTTCTCTTCCGGTTCCTCTAGTCCCATGAGAAAAAAGTTCCAAATTTCTAAATCCAAATTCTAGAAAGATATGATCCAATTTATATTCAACTATTCAGAATACCTACAAAGTGAGGAATATATGTTAAACAATAGTTCACAAAGAATGCTCCACAGAACAAATCCTGCAGGGTCTCAGTGGGTGTTGGGAATAAGGTGGGGGACTCCAAGATCAAACAAATGCAGAAGACGCCTCATGATGTCTCCTTCTGTGAAGAGTTAAATTGCATTGTGAAGGGGCGCCTGGGTGGCTCAGTCGTTAAGCGCCTGCCTTCAGCTCAGGTCATGATCCCAGGGTCCTGGGATCGAGCCCCGCATCTGGCTCCCTGCTCCACAGGAAAGCCTGCTTCTCCCTCTCCCACTCCCCCTGCTTGTGTTCCCTCTCTTGCTGTGTCTCTCTCTGTCAAATAAATAAAATCTTAAAAAAAAAAAAAATTTGCATTGTGAAGAGCTAAACTGCTTTCTCATATTAAAATTAAGTAAAGAAAACTTGTTTAACTTTAATACTACCTTTGTGCAATTACCTAAAGCCTCTGTTTTCTCATCTATGAAATGGGGATAACGGTGTATACTTCATATGGTTATTGTAGGGATTGAATGAAATAATAAATATCAGGTGTTCAGAACAATGCTTGCACACGGTAAGTACTCAATAAATGCTAGCCATTTTTAATATTTAACTTGACACAAGTTCTGTTTCCTTGTCTAGCAATTACTAACACTACACACTACATACTTTGAGAAACACTGATATAGAATAAAGACCCCACCATATTAGTCATTTTGGACATTCATGGCTCCAGACTTTAACAGAAATAGAGGCAATCCAATAGTTTAAAGGTAGGACAATGCCCCGGGCTTCTCTGTGGCTGGCAAACATCAAGGTTTCACCTGTCCCAACTTGCTGAAACTTCAGTTTCACCAAATTAAGATAGGACTGAGTGCCTTGTGTGGACTAAACACAGCTGCTCTGCAATGCAAAGAGGTTTCTGACAGACAAATCTCATTGTCTGCCACTTTGTGATCCTAGAAAGTAGCATGTTCATCAAGTTTCTATTCTCATTATATCAAGGAATCTTGCTATTTAAGAATAAGACAAATAATCCACCCAGTCCACTTTTTTTCCCCTTTAATAATGGACACATTTAAAGTAGAAGATTCTTAATTTCAGCTTCGTGGAGAATAAAAATTGTGCAATATGTTATGTGTGAGCATCTGCATGCATTTCCTAGGTGAAATATCACAGCTGTCATCAAGGGGCCCACACGCCTAAAAAGTTTAGGAACCACTAACTGAGTCTTTAAATCAGGCCCAGGTATTACTTAAATATATATTAAAAAAATCAAACAGTATCAAAGGGTATGGCAGGTTTTTTAAATATCCTTTCAAAGAGAGGTTATGCATGTATTTCTATGTGTATATAGTAATACCATACCATCCTTCCATGTTTACATAAATAAGAGTATATGACATATACTCTCCTGCAGCTAGCTTTCCTCACGTGGCAGTGTATCTTAGAGATCTATCCATGCCAACACAGAGGTACACATTATTTGGTTAACAGACATACCAATGTTTAAGGCATCCCTATGACAGATACTTAGGTTGTTATTAGTGTCTTGCTATTTACAAATAATGCTGAAAATAGACAACCTTGACGATACATCTTTAGGAAGAAGGACAGCAGGAACCGCTGAGTCAAGAAGTATAAAGATTGCCCAACTACCCTCCAAAGGTTGCCCGTTTTATACTCTCAACAGTATTTATTTCCTACACACTCAATAAAAGACTTTCAAATTTTCTATCTTTGTAACCTGACAAGTGAAAAATGGTAACTCGTGGTTTTCATTTGTGTGGCCCATTATGAATGAAGGAACCTCGGATTTAAGATGAGTTATACTTATGACAACTCAGTCATGGAAACAATCAGCACCATCGGAACTGGCACAATAACGGGAATTCAGTATGGTTTGCTTCAAGTCAATGGCTCCAGGAATGGCAGTCTGGAGACAGGGAAATGAAATGGCATCACCACGGTGGGTTTCTATCATGTTGCCAAATTGGAATATGCTTAAGTAAATGACTGAAAGTTGAGAAGAAAAAGTATTCCGCAATGTGTAAGAAGTTAAGGGAGTGGGCATAACCAGCTATTCATAGAAGTCCAGCTTACCGGCAGGTTCAACTCACCATCTAGCAGCCAGGGCTCGCCGCGCCTGTTCTCCAGCTCCGACATCATGAGGCGTGTGATCACATGATCCGGAACCAAAAGACCTTTCTCTATGTACTGCTTTGCCATATCACCGACTTCTAGTAAAACAAAACAAAACAAAAAAAACAGGAAAAAGAAACACTCAAAAAAGCTTATGAACTCCTGACGGTTTTGCCTCCTTTCCCATTCCTCCCTGTGGGAATGCAGGGAAAGTTATAGGTAGATGTTTTTGGGGTAATTTTTAAAATACTGGTTTCAAAAATAGTGGCCCTGGGGCACCAGGGTGGCTCAGTCATTAAGCGTCTGCCTTCGGCTCAGGTCATGATCCCAGGGTCCTGGGATCGAGCCCCACATCGGGCTCCCTGCTCCGTGGGAAGCCTGCTTCTCCCTCTCCCACTCCCCCTGCTTGTGTTCCCTCTCTCGCTGTGTCTCTTTCTGTCAAATAAATAAATAAAATCTTAAAAAAAAAATAGTGGCCCTGTCTCCCAAAGAATTATAAAAACAGCTTTTGAAGATATACACAGACAGAAATAAAAATGAAAGGGTATAAATGGGGCAGAGAAGGGGTGCCTGGGTGGCCCAGTCGTTAAGCGTCTGCCTTCGGCTCAGGTCATGATCCCAGGGTCCTGGGATCGAGCCCTGCATCGGGCTCCCTGCTCGGCCGGGAAGGCTGCTTCTCCCTCTCCCACTCCCCCTGCTTGTGTTCCCTCTCTCGCTGTGTCTCTTTCTGTCAAATAAATAAATAAAATATTTTTAAAAAAATAAATAAATAAATAAGGCAGAGAAGATAAAAGCAAGAAACAAAGTTGGAGTCCAGAAGGAGGGTGGTGCACAAAAGGCGGGGAGACAAATCCTGGTAGTTTCCAGGAGAGCCACAAAGTGGACACTGAGTCTCCCAACAGTTTCTGACAACAAGGAAATGTGATCAATGCATGGTTCATGGTTTACAGAAGACTAAAGGAAGCTGGGAACACAACCATTCCTTAGAGACCAAAGGAAAACATTTCCACTGGTCTTCTAGAAAGAATGCTAGATAATACAAACAGGTTTACTTCTTTTCATGAACCTCAATATAAATAAATGGCACCTTGCTGACACGGTTGTAAAAGCAACTCATTGTTATTAGTGGAATGCCAAGTTCATAAAAGGATAAGAATTTTAAAAACTGAGAGAAAAAAATGCTTCTATCTTTTAAAATAACCACTTCTTGTCTGTGGAACTCGTGAGTTGGTTCAGCAGAACAAGTTATCAGTTTAAATTTGTTAAATTTCGAGGAACTGATTTTTTTTTTTTTCAAACCAAGATGAAGTCCTCTACTCTCCAGAGAACTGGAGAGGAGAATGAACCACTAAGAACCACATTCTTGAGAGGCCAATTACATTCTTATAAAAACATAAACCAGAATTATGTTACTGGAAAAAAGCTCAAAAATCACTTCATCCCCACCTTCACCATGAATTTAAGGTAGAACCTTTCCTTCCCCAGGCTGAATCTACACTCCTCACTCCAACTTAAACACTGAAATATGCCCTGTGAAGCGCTCCATATCATTTGATGACTACTACTGGACAAGAAGCTCAAAGTTAGATCCAATGATGCTGATTCAGTGACCTGCTGAAGGAAACAGCAAAAGGCAACCACACTGGCGAATGTGGCTAAAGAGGCATGTGAACAAAATACATCCACTCAACAAGTATTTATTGACTCTATACTGGGTAATAGGTAATAACCTGCAAAGGGAGCAGTGAATAAAAGCTGCAGCTTACTGATAATGTAAGCAGTGTTACTTTCATGAAGAGGAACAGTAACAACCACTAACAAAGTAACATACTATGTTAGCATCCTAGGTAAGGTAGTATACCAGGCACTGTACTTTAAACACTTTTACTTAAAGTGTTAGTGCACTGAATCCTCGTAAGATCCTCACCTTCAGATAGGAAGTAATACCTGTATTTTTTATGACAGCTTTATTGAGATACAATTCACACACCATAATACCATCTTAAAGTGTACAACTCAGTGATTTGTAATACATTCTCAATGTGCAAGCATCACCACTACCTAATTTCAGAACATTTTTATCACCCCAGAAAGAAACCCTGTACCCATGAGCAGTCGCTCCCCATCCCCCTACCTAGCCCCTGCAGCTACTAATCTACTTTCTACCTTCACAGATTTGCCTATTCTGCACATTTCATATAAATGGAATCATAATATGTGGTATTTTGTGTCTGGTTTCTTTCACTTAGCATAATGTTCTCAATGAGTACTTCATTCATTTCCATGATTGAATATTATCATTCCATTGTATGGATATACCATATTTTGTTTATACACATCAGTTAATGGGCATCTGCATTATTCCCGCTTTTTAGCTAATATGAATAATGAGTGCAACAAGAATGTTCACGTGCAGGTTTGTGTGCGAACATATGTTTTCAGTTTTCTTGGTTATACCTATATGGTATGTATGTTTTATATCTGAAAAATCACTGTCAGTACACTTGGAGCAACTGGCAAGTTTGGTGCTGTCCTACTCTGCAATGGGCAGGCCAGCCCCAGAGCCCTGCTCTTAGTCCCATCTGCCAAACTTTAAGATGGCTTTAAACAAAAAATATGCATCTTCCAAGATGAGAGACCAAGATGTGGACTGGGTCCAAACATCCCATGAGGAGACAGTGAAAGAGTAGGAAATGTCTTAATCAGAAAAGACTCAGAAGGACATAATAACAATTTGCCCAAAATGTTCCCATCATCCCCTAGTCTCTTATCCTACTGTGTACCATTTTCTAGAACTCCGGATTGTATATATTATTAGATTATAGATTATAGGTTATTATTATTATAGATTGATGTATTTTTAAATTCACTTTCTATCTCCCCCAACCAGAATATTAGCTCATTCAGAAAAAATGAAATACTTTGTTCAATGCCATATCCTCAGTACTTAGTATATAGTTTGGCATGTATGAGATACTTCATAACAATTTGTTGCATAAATGAATGAATGAATGAATGAATGAACAAATAAACGAACACTTTGAAGATGATGGATACCGCCCCCAACACACACACATACAAATCAATCTTATCTTTCTGTATATCTATTATGGAACCATGATCCCAAGATCAAATATGGCTCTACCTTGCCAGGTATCAATTTTTTCAAGGGAGATAGGAGACAAAGTATGATTCAGTACTACCTGAGGTGGCCATGTCAGGTTTCACAGTTCAGTCTTATTTCATCAGTATTTTAAACCATGTACAGCAATGAACCAGGTCGAGTAGGTGAAATGAGAGAACGAAATACCATGAGCCAAGGATGCAGAAGCAAGGGGCTGCTTGTCGTACCTGGAGGAACTTCAGCATACCATGAGAGACAGAGAGAGCTAGACAGGTAGGATAAGGAGTATGGACCTTGAAAGATTTTTTTTTTTAATACATAGCTTTGGAAATGCCATTCCCACAGCCAAAATACCAGCTACTTCATTTACAGGGCCCAGTGCAAAATGAAAATATGGAGCCTCACTGTTAAAGCATTTAAAATCTCTAAGTGGCAACAGCAGAGCATTAAACTAAGTGCGAGTCCTTATGTCAGTACACAGGTCACATGCCCACAACGGTGTGACATTTGGATTGGGTTGGCATGGTGAAAGCAAAGCCTGTGACAACAATCCAAGAAGGAGAGAAGGGACCACACTAAAGCAGAAGTGATGTTCAAAGGAATTCTGGCTCTTGAGAGAGTACCTTAGAGATAGGGAAACTGAAAGGACCCCAGGAAGGACTGCTTTTTTGCTACCTCTATTCTTCCTAGGACCTCCAGAGACCCCTGCCTTACACATGCCTTAAGATATGTCCTCCTTGTAAAGGTCGAGCTCCGTTGAAGTCATCCAGCACAACAGGTGACTGGGCAGGACTGTCATGAAGGCTTTCCAAGATCATTGATTCCAGACCCCTTGACACCAAGACTCCTGGCTCCAGGGCAAAAGCGACTTATAGAGGACATGTAAGCACTCATCCTTGTTTTATCCAGTTCCCGGATGCCTGAGAGGACACGTACACAAGACCACCGTCCTCAATAAAAAACCCCAGACCCCAAGCAAAGATGAGACTCATTCTCCTCTTCCTTTCTGAGTCTCCCAGACACTCTGTATCTGCACTCTCTATGTCCTCAATAAACTCTGCTCTCACTTCCTACCAGCTCCCCTCTGATTTCTATCCTGCACAAAGCCAAAGACCCTCTTGGCTGCTCCTGCAGGACCCCCTTTGGGTCCTGAGACCCAACCTACCCACATCACCTTGAGTTAACCCAACATAGACAAGTTTAAAGTAACTCTGTGGAAGACTTCCAGAATCATCTTAATCCAATCTACTAAGTAAGAGAAAGATCTAAGTGCATACTTTTCCAACTGTTTTTGGCAACCTTGGATCTTCTCTGGAGCAGGACAGAAAACATTTCATCTAATCTGATACAAAATCAAATTTCTACCCCACCCCTCAATCCCCATCTGAATGAAAACCTGGAAAGGTCAAAAGCCAGAGCAAAACAGACTTAGCAGCGTATCTGCATCTGAATGAAGACCTCACCACAACAGCAAACTGAGATAAAACACTGGTCAGAAGGCAGAGGCCCATTCCAAAAACCAGGACCTTCCTCTGCCCTGGTCAGTTTGCTTGGAAGAGAAAGTAGCATCATTAAATGCTAATGCTAGCTAACACACATACCCGGCTCCAATTTCTCAAGTAGTGTTCCAAAGAAAGGCTGTGGATACACACAGTCTTACAGAGCTTTTGGATCCTTAGTGTGTATAAACACGTGCATGTGCACATGCACACACACACAAGTCATAAACCACCAGGAATTTTTCAGGAATAAAAAATATATCTAGAGTGCCAAAAATAGGCCAAAAGCTCTGCGTTTTTTAAGCTTCGTAACAACCAAAAAGAAAATCCATCATGGGGGCACCTGGGTGGCTCAGTTGGTTAAGCGTCTGCCTTCGGCTCAGGTCATGATCCCAGGGTCCTGGGTTCGAGACCCACATCGATCGGGCTCCCTGCTCGGCGGGAAGCCTGCTTCTCCCTCTCCCACTCCTCCTGCTTGTGTTCCCTCTCTCGCTGTCTTTCTCTCTGTCAAATAAATAAAATCTTAAAAAAGAAAAGAAAATCCATCATGTGTTTGTAAGACTGAACAGAACACGAATAATTAAGGCCACACTTGGAAAAACTTTCCTCAGAAAGGAAAAGACGAAGCGTCAGATTACAAAATGATACATATTACAAAATTATGTGTGTATATGTATAGATATATATTATCATCATCTGTGTTAAATATATTAGAAAAAAAGCAATATTCCACCTATTTTACAACAATATAAATTTTGTGCATCTTAACCTATTTCATTCAATTACTACCAAAAATTAAAGCAAGATAATCTTGGTAACCGAGAAATACATATTTTAAATTTGTTTTTTAGGTTTTATTTATTTATTTGAGAAAGAGAGCATGGGGGGAGGGGGCAGAGGCAGAGGGACAAGCAGACTCTGTGCGGAGTGGGAAGCCTGATGTGGGGCTCACTCCCTGAGATCATGACCTGAGCTGAAGATAGATGCTTAACCGACTAAGCCACCCAGGCACCCCTATATTTTCAATTTCTAACTAGATCAGATAATATACAAATTGTTAGAATTTAAGGCTAACTAGTAAGTTGTGTATTTAATACCAAGTTTAAAAATTTATGATAATACAGAACTTAAAACTACCTGTTAAGTCAGTCATCTCTAAATTTTATGCTTCCAGGATACAGAAAAGTTATTTTTATTGGCTTCATTTCTTTCACATTAAAGTTTACCACTTTCGTATTAACTGACTGACATAGATTATTGCTTTTGTTTGTTTGTTTGTTTTTAAAGATTTTATTGTATTCAGGGCAGTAAATATGACAAAACATTGTCAGCCACTCAATGGGGAGGATGTTAGACTCATATTATGAATTAAGATTGGTTAAAAAGAAAGTTATCTTTTTTCTAAATAACTAGGAGAGCCAGTTTGGCAAATGACATTTCTCTAGAAAAATCCACAAGAACACACACACATGCACACACAACAGATATTTAGGTAGTACAAAATCCATTCATTAGCCCCTTAAATACTCAGGACAGCTTAAACATTCCAGAAACTGAATGACCTCCAAACAACATAGGAAAAACAGATTACTGTCATGAAAGAGGAGGAAAAATGGTCCACTGCTCACTGAGGGGGTTAATTTGAGAACATGAGGTCTGGTTGGTTTTGTAGTTCACATACTCTCTGAATCCATTATGTATTCATTCAGCTGATACTGATTATCTACTACACGGCAGGCCTTTTACCAACCTGATAGGAGCTTAGAGCTTAGAGCCTAAACACTGGGATTGGGTGCGAACCCACTGAAAACTTTCAACAGCCAAAGTTTATAGAATATCACTCTGTCGGGCAGAAAAAATTAAACAACAGGGGCACCTGAGTGGCTCAGTCAGTTGGGCATCTGCCTTCAGCTTGGGTCGTGATCCCAGGGTCCTGGGATCAAGCTCTGTGTTGGGCTCCCTGCTCATTGGGGAGCCTGCTTCTCCCTTTCTCTCTGCTGCTCCCCCTGCTTGTTCTCTCTTGCTCTCTGTCAAATAAATAAAATCTCAAAAAAAAAAAAAAAAGAAAAATTAAACAACAGTTATCACAATTAAGTTATACAACCTCTTACGCTGCCAGTAAAGTTCCACATTAATATATTATGAAACAGAAATAGGTGTTTGGTCACAAACTAAATGAATTTGGTAAAACGCTGAATCTGCCAGCTAATTCACCACTGACCACTGGAAAGTCATCCCTGAAAATACTAGTCCAGAACTGCAGAAAGTCAACCAGATGCCCTTAGTTCTGGACACTGGAGACAAAAAGATTTGTTTTAACAAAGGCAAGGATTAAAATTTCAAGATAATCAACTTCAGTCCAATAAAATCCACCACTGGAATGAAGCCTTATGGGACCAAACCTCAACTGCTATTACCACTTTAAGCAAAAGCAAAGGAGGTCTTTTATTTCATTTGAAAACATCTTTTCTCTCTTTAGCATGTACTTTTCTCAATAACCAACCCAGAAAGTGCCAGCATAAGGACAACTGTGTCACATGTTTGGTGGCAAGGACATCCAATCAACTGTGCAATAAGCCTGCCAGCATCCTGTAAGAGAGCCCCCATTTTACCATTTTAATTTTCTGTGCATCTACTGCATGCCGGGCACCACGTGAGGCACTACTAAATCAACAGACAGAAGAGTAACCTCCAGAAGCTTATTAATTCGGAGAGAAGTGGAACAGAGTCATGGACCAATCATTATTTAAAAAGGGTGTGCATGTAAGGAGCTTAGAAACAGCCATTCTGTCCTTAGAGGAAGAAAAAGTTGAACAGACTGAGAAACAAACCAGTCTTCTTGCATCAGGATCAATGAGAGAGAGGAGGACACAGAGCAAACCACTGCCCCCCAGATTAGAGGGACAGACAGGCAAGTACAGGGGTCACATGGTCCCTGAGCAGAGACACAAATGGGAACCAGCTAGGCAGGAAAACCTGAACTGTAACAACTCCAGGGCACCCAGGCGTAGGGCCCCTGCCCCAATATTGTGAGATTTGCTTCCAGGAGCTCGACCAGGGTCCCACAGTAATAAATACTGGAGAAAAATCCCCTCCAGCTTCCACAGCGGGAGGGGAAAAGGAACCATTCTGAAATAGCCAGCGCACTCTGTTCTTAGCAATCCATGGTCCATGTGGAGATGGAAGGCAGAGGTTTAACCAAAGGACTCCACGTTTAACCTTGGAAAATAAAAAGCCACAAAGAAAGGGCTCATAATTAGGCAACTGAAATTCTAAATGTCACTTTGCCTCTGGTATAAATCTCAAACTGATCTTATTTCCCCTTTAAGGCTAGGCTTTGATCAAAAGATAGGATTTAATCATCAGTAGCTTCCTCCTACTACTACGTTCCCCCACATCCCACGACCTCATGCCGCAGGTTTTCCACCCTGCAGCCAGAGTGGACCAACGTGCACATTTGATCATGTTGCATCCCTTCCTAGCAGGCATCAGTGGGGTTCTATCTACTGCCCGTTTGGTGGCTTCTAAGTCCTTCCAAGACCTGGCCCGTGCCCACATCTGTAGCCTGGGAGCTTTTCTCCCTTCACCCACATGCTCCATCTCTACTCTCCAGCCCCAGGCCTCTCTCCCCTCTTCAACTTCTCCAAATGAGGGTAGGTTCCCCCCCCAACCCCCCGTCGCCAAATTATATGTAATTTCCTGTCCTCCCACTCTGTGGCACTCAGCAGGTTTGTATTTCATTTCTCATGCCAGTCTTCCCCACCATACAATAGGGGGGGATCATGTCTGTCTGGTATACCACTGTCTCTGCACACTGATTCAAAACAGACATTCATTCAACATGCACTTGAAGACTGACTGGTCCTTCCAACTCCATTCATCCCCCAGAAGGCCAGGGCTAACTCAATCACTTGTAACAGAGGTAGCTACTCCTGACAGAACAATCAGATCTAGGTACAAATACTTCAACTACTTATCTGCACTCCAGATTAAGAATTTACACTGGAATCTTCCCCAGTGAGGACTTACACGTTCAGTTCAGTTGCACAAAGAGGTACCAAAAACAACTACATGGAAGTTATCATAAGTGAAGTTCACTGTCCTTGCTATTCTAAATCAGCCATTCACTCAAAAATATTTAATGAAGCAACTTATACTCTGTGCCATGCTATATAGCACATTTCCCTACCATGTCAGGGAAACAATGGAGCATCGGAAGTTATTTCTTATATGCTTCTAATGGCTTGGCCAGGCATCAAACAGTTGACAAACTGGCCTATTTCAAAACAAAGTCAAGCTCTAGGAATGGTGTCCTATCTTTTACCGGCACAACCAGAAATAAAAATAAACAAAGTTTAATTTTATGTTTTCTTGCCTGAAGAATCTGCCCATTTTTATAGAAGTCTAAAACTCACAAAATTAAACTTGCGTATTCCTCAAAGTACTGCTGAGGGATACATGCATATATGGCAAAAAATATATGGTAAAGCAAAGCAGTTGGGAGTAATGGAGAAAGGGCATATGGGGGCGTTCTCATCCCTCAGGCTGAGTGGTAGATACACAATTGTTATCCTTTGAAACATATACACACTACATACCCTCTTTTTGTTCTGATTGCCTATAAAGTGAGGGCAAACTGGATACAGAAGACAGAACTGGACAAATGTCCACAAAGCAGCAAATTCCCAAGATGCCTGGCTAAAGCACCAGAACCATATAACTACTCAATGTACTTTTCATTGTTCAAGCTAGAAAATGCTGAGTGACAAGTCCCTGTAGGAGAGCTTGATTTCCTCAGAATGCTACCTAGAACCAGTAGAAACCACTGCCCACTTCCAGCACCATCCCCTCTCCAAAACTTTTGTCACCGAGAATGCCAACACACACACACACATCCCTAAAGCCATGGTCAGAAATAAACTGTAGTTTTGTGATTCTGCAAACTACAAGTTCTATAATCCCCCCACCCCCCATAAGAACATTCTGGCACTAAAGTCGTTACAAAATGAAGAAAATCTTCATTCTATAAACTGTTTATCATTGATACCACTTTGATGAATCTCTTTTAGTAAGAAAATGAGCTTTAGAAAAAATCGTTGTTAATAGATATCCAAGTCCTTTAAAGGCAGAAATTATGGAAGAAAGGCATTTTGGCACCTAACTCAAGTGACTCATTTCAGATGTCCGGTATCCACCCTTCAACTGGCCTTGTTCAAAGCCAGGCTTTCTTTGCCTTCACAACAGAAAGACATGGGTTTTTAATCACACTCTGACACTTGTTATTGGTAGCTAGGAAAAAACGTCTGAACCTCGCGTAATGGTCAAGAGCTTACACTTTAGAGCCAGACTCCCTAGGTTCAAATCCTGACACTGCCTCTTCCAGGCTCTAAGCCTGGGTCTGTGCTCCACGCCCAGATGTGGTTATATTTCTGTCTACATTTCACTCTTCTTGTTAAGTGAGGTTGCTTACAAATCCTCCACACCAGATTATAATGCCTTTGAGGACAGAGACCATCTTATTTTAAAAATAAGTACCACTTCACTTGAGATGACAATCTATCCTATCTTTAAACTCTCCATCCTCCTGTCTCCAAGGTCCTACAGATTATCAGATGAACTTTCATCTCACTACACCCTCTGCCTTACCTTATCTGTATTATACTGTATAATCCTAGTAACCATAGTCATGACTTCAAGGCATTAAGACTCAGAAAAACCTTCTCAATCACACAGTAAGAATTACAGGCAGCAATGTTTCCTTTAAATGTTATCTTAATTCTTTGGCACTGAATAACTGCATAAAATAAATTACTAAATTAAACAAAACATTGTTATCTGATTTAACTACATAAATGGACATTTCATCCCTTTTGTCAGTGGTTCTCACACCTATTGCTTCAGTCTATTCAAGCTGGTGCAGAAAGATCCTTACCACAGGGTGCACTTGGATCCCAAGCTGACCTCTTAACAAGAAAGGATCTGTTCCTACAAGTGAATATTTGCTCCTCCTAAAGCTATCTGACATTCTTAAACACCCACAATATGTGAATGAGTCAACTCTTACAGATTTCTGAGATTAAGACTCCAAGATATTCTCTAACGGAAGAGGCAGAAAGTTTGACATGAAGAAAACAACTTATTTTCACACTAACAGGTATGTACATGGAAGTCACCCCAAGTGAGAGGTTATACTAGGCAACACTGCCAAAAATCTGCTACCTCTTTTTGAGCTGAATCTTCTTCTGGGTGTCTGTGTGACAAAGATAAGCTTTACCTAAAAAGCTTCTTGATAAATCACAAGACATTAAGGACTGTAAACTATTTCTAAAGAAGGTAACGAAGACAGCTTTATACTTCATTTTACATAAAATAATACAAAACTTTGAAACTATAAAGTGAGGCTTTCATCCTATTTGTACTTTGTTCCTTTAGACCAAGACCCCCTCCCCCCGCAAGGGGATCAAGTCATTGACCACATGTCTCTCCTGAGGAGTACTGACTTTACATGGAGCGCCTGCCCTTTGCCATTTAGCCTTAGGGTACAATATCTAGTTCATCATGAGGACAATTATTATTGGTGTTTTAACCACAGCAAATTGTAGCTAACATTATCTGAATCTGTGAACTATATAATCAATCATTCCCTAAGTCAAAATAAGGGTTAATAGTAAAAAGATCTTTCTTTTAAATTTGAACTCAAATTTATGTAAAGTGTAAATGTGTACCTCTTTACCACTAATTGTGCAATTAGAAATGAAAAAATCTGTAATGTGATTTTTTTTATTGAGGTAAAATGGACATATATTAGTTTCAGGAGTACAACATAATAACTTGGTATCTCTAGATATTACAGAATGATGACCACAATAAGTCTAGTTAAACTCTGTCACCAGACAGTTACAAACTTTTTTCCTCCTGATAACTTTTAAGATCTATTCTGTTAGCAACTTTCAAATATGCAGTACAGTATTATTAACTACAGTCACCATTTTGAACATTACACCTCCATGACTTATCTTTACTTCATAACTTTTGACTGTATTCGCCCATTTTGCACCTCCTCCCCATTCCCACTTCTGGCAACTGCCAATTTGTTCTCTGTATCTATGAGCTCAGGATCATTTTGTTGTGTTTTGCTTTTATATTCCACATATATGTGAGATCATACAGTTGACTTGTTTTATTGCTATTTACATTTTTATCACGGGACAATACCCTTTCCAACACACCGGAATGGCTCCATAATGAGTCAAAGAGCCAAGATGATTCAAGGAATTACCAGCAGGCTGAAAATCAGGCGTCTTGGCTCTTAAGAGTTCTGCTTCCAAGTCCCTGTCCACAGGACCGAACACATCAATGTACCTCACTTATCATGGCCTCAAGTATCCTCACTTGCATGAAGGCACAGGACCCTTCCAACTCTGTCATCTCCAATGTGGAATTTCAATTTCCTTTACCTGGTTTTGTGGCCACGTGTGGGGGCCAGCGGACCAGCTTCCCCAGTATGTGTCGAACCCCACCAGTATGCTTCCGATCACCAAGATTCCACTGGAGTTGAGGAGAGGGACCTCAGAGACTAAGGAGCATCTCCCTGCTTTCAGGGACAGCCACAGCA
Organism: Mirounga leonina; assembly: GCF_011800145.1. Lineage (NCBI taxonomy): Eukaryota > Metazoa > Chordata > Mammalia > Carnivora > Phocidae > Mirounga > Mirounga leonina. Next base: position 41,478,544 of record NW_023270447.1, read on the forward strand.
TAGGTCCTCACATCCATTCTAGATGTGAGGAGTGCAGTTCTGACCAGACAACAGGCCTGCACCATCTTAGTGCTCCATCACACTTTGCCTGCAAGACCTCCTGCAAATAAGGGCCAGTGCTTTGCCTGGCCTCTCTGCTCTTTTCTCTCTAGTCAGGCGGCATATACATACATTCACTTAGTCTCATTTTGTACCCTGGGTCCAGAGAGTGTGTTGCTGTAACAGCCAAGATTAAAAATAAAAATATGTATGGACAAAAGCCATGACTTTGTGTAGGGGAGGGGCTCGCATTACTGAGAGAGAAAGTGATCCAATATCTAAGTACAAGGGAAATCCAGCAGATTCTTTATCTTTATGCTTTCTGCCCACACCAGCAGATCAATTATTATTTGACACTCCATACGGATTCAAATAAAATAGTGCAGTAACCTCATTTTAAGAATTTAAATAGATCATGAAAGAAAAAGATACTGGAGTCCTAGAAGCCAAAAAATTTTGGATGTCCTATGTAAGGAGCATTTTTTTGGTCCCGAATGGGAACACATGCATTTATAAACATACCATGAACATCTGGCCCAGTACCACATGCTGCCTTATATAAGCAGCAGAGGAGACAAAGCAGATTGGGGTGGAAGCAACAGAAGTTGGGCAAGGTAACAAATGGGAAAAGGCAAGTAATCTGAAAGGCTTGCCAAAATCATAAATGAGTTTTAGACCCGCAGCATTTCACAGTCCCCTCAAGCTCCCGTTCTGCAAGTCGGCCTCGGTCGCCAGCCTACCAGGCACCTGCAGCCCTGAGGAGCAGGAGTGTCCTTCAAATTCTCCTGTGACCTCCCCCGTGACCTTCTCACAACTCCATTACTAGGCGCATTCAGAGGACAGGGAGGAATTTCACTTTTAAAGCTACATAAAAAGGAATTCCTTCGTCTTGCAAAAGGCCCGGGGTGTGGATCGCGCTGTGCCAGGCACCTTGTCGGCTGCCTCTCTGGGCAGGATCCTGGCGGCAGATCAGCGTAAGGGAAGACGCTGTTTCCTCCAGTGCCATCTGCTCCAACAGGCTGGTGGCTAGTGCTGCCCATGAGGGCTTCTTCCCTCCTTCCCTCCCTCCCCCCAACCCTCCACCCCCCTTCTATCTCGAGCCTTCTGGCAATGCTCTGGAGAACTACAGCAAAACACCGAAGATGTGCCGTGCTCAGCAGCCTCTGAGGGCGGACAGCACACAGTCGGACAAAGGGAGAGGGGAGGGGGAGCAACTCGATGCTCACACTCTATTATGACAGGGCTCCCAGCGGGGTCGTAAGGGCCACTGAGTGGGCTGACATGCAATCATCCTTCGGCACCCAGCAAGAACAGCACCGATAGCACCAGAGGGCAGCTACTATGAAGAATAGCATGCAGGTTCCTCAATAAATTAAAAGTAGAATTACCATATAATCCAGCAATGTCGTTTCTGGGTGTTTATCCGAAGAAAATGAAAACACTAACTTAAAAAGGTATCTGCACCGCCATGTTCACTGCAGCATTATCTACGATAGCCAAAATATGGAAACAATCTAGGTGTCCAGCACTGGATGAAGGGATAAAGAACACACCACACACACACACACACACACACACACACACACACACACACACCCAGGAATATTACTCAGCCATAAAAAAGAATGAAATCTTGCCATTTACAACAACATGGATGGAGCCAGTATTACGCTAAGTGAAATTAAGTCAGTCAGAGAAAATCAAATACCATTAGGATTTCACTCATATGTGGAATTTAAAAAACAAAACAAATGAGCAAAAGGAAAAAAAAGAGAGAGACAAACCAAGAAACAGACTCTTCACTACAGAGAGCAAACAGACGGTTACCAGAGGGGAGGTGGCGGGGGATCGGGAAATTGGTGATGGGGACTAGGGAGAGCACTTGTATGGGAGTGTTGAATCACTATATTGTACACCTGAAACCACAGCATGTTAGCTAACTGGAATTTGAATAAAACCAATAAAACCAATGACTGACTAACTAGAGTGTAACAAGAAAATAATACCAGAAGCATCAGTCATTAACACCTATGAAATACTGGAACAGTGGCTGCCAAACTGCTGTCAAGATCACTATTTTGTTATCTTGAAACTAAAAAAGTATTTTGTGGGGGTGCCTGGGTGGCTCAGTCGTTAAGCGTCTGCCTTCAGCTCAGGTCATGATCCCGGGGTCCTGGGATCGAGTCCCGCATTGGGCTCCCTGCTCGGCGGGAAGCCTGCCTCTCCCTCTCCCACTCCCCCTGCTTGTGTTCCCTCTCTCGCTGTCTCTCTGTCAAATAGATAAATAAATAAAGCTTGCCTGTATAACCTAAATCGTCTTCTTTAATCGTTTTTTTAAACAGCAGGAATTCGTTTAAGCTTGCAATTGAGTATACACATACAAATCCATCCGAAAATTTGCAATATTCTCCCTTTTTGTGAACAAAACACTTTTGTGCACAAAATATATATATATATATTTTAAATATGTTAACACTACACGAAGTGGACAGTTTCCTTTCAGAGAACTACAAAATGAGGCAGAAGGGAGGAAGGTTTTATAGGGTAAAGGATAAAGAACAAGAAAAAATGGAAACTATCTGACTGGGTGGGGCCACAGAGTCAACCTTCTTTCCGGTGAGAAGGCCAAGAGCTGGCCTGGCCATTTTGGGGACTGGCTGACGGGACACACTGCCTTTCTGGTCACATGGAGCTTTTTACAGGGGCACACAAGTTATCTAAGTTTCAGTTTGATGACATAGCACACCGGGAAGGAGCGGTTCCATCTTGGGCCTAGAAAGTTACATCAACACTTTTATGGGGCACATTTTTTAAGATTTTACTTATTTGACAGAGAGAGAACGCACAAGCAGGCGGAGGGGGAGAGCCAGGCAGAGGGAGTGGGAGAAGCAGACTCCCCAATGAGCAGGGAGTCCGACTCGGGGCTCCATCCCAGGACCTTGGGTTCATGACCTGAGCCGAAGGCAGACGCTCAACCCACTGAGCCACCCAGGCGCCTAAAGGGCACATTTTAAAAATTTAAATATTGGACCAAACCTTATTCTAATCCCATATATGCATTATCTCGTTTAATTCTTACAATATTCGGAGGCAGTACCATTATCATTCTTGGTTTGCAGTAGAAGAAATGGAGCTACAAAGTGACTGAGCCACTGGAGGGCTGGCTTCCCATGGAAGTGGGATCCCAGAGCCCGTACTCAACCCAGGTCCAATAAATGCGCAGCTTCCCACCCCGCCTCCAAAGCCCACTTCCACTTCCTCAAGCAATTGGTCTCTTCCAATTCCTTCCACCCTTGAATCCTCTGTTCAACCACCTACCCTCCCCTTCGGAAGGAGAACACCTCAAGGGCAGGTCTTATTCAGCTGAGTGACTTAAACTGAGCCTCAGGGAGCAAAGGATTCCTTCAATAGTTTTAAGTTGAATAAATAAATAAAGATGGGATTTTTTTAAAAAGAAAAAAAAAGCAAAATAAAATGTAGCAAAATAATAATAATAATAATAGACCCTGACTTGGGGGCCTGTCCCAGGCAAAGGGAAACTAAAGTCTTAGTACCACTTAGAGCTACTACAGGAGGAATAAGAAACTTCCATCTAAAACTTTAAATCAGATTTAAAAAAAACATTCACACTGAAGTTTTAAAGCATGCTTTGTTCCAGGTCCTTTGTTCAGGGAAAACAATTTAATGAGTTTTTAGCTCAACAAAGGTGGGACTGGGATTGATTTTGGGAGTTGATAGTGAAATGGGAAACTGTTCTGGATAAGTAAGTTCAGAGGACTGAAAGCTGGGAGTTTAAAAAATAAGTAAGTAAGTAAAAAAAGCAAATTCTCCCGAAAGGAAAAGAGCAAAAAAGTAACAAACTAAACTAGGATGGGCAGGCAGAGCTGGGGCGGGGGGGGGAGGGGGGGGGTATGAAGACTGGCTGACAGGTTTTATGACAGTTGCTTGTGCCTGACTCCAGTCATCATGCCCAAAACTACATAACGACCACCTCATATAAGGGGTCCTTTGGGAGTGGACAACAGGGGACAAAGGAATGCAGAAAAGGGTGGCCCTTACAAGACTGAAAAGCAGAGGTGAAGATCCCTAGAGAAGCATGAAATCTGAGAAAGAGGTAACAAGGGAGTGGCCAGCACTGTAAACGGTAGAGTGCTGTGTGCCCACCAAGTAGGTGGTGAGGGCCCAGGTCTTTCCGATTCAATGCATAATGCTGGAGGACCAGTCAAGCACCACGGACCATGCCCCAGTGTTACTGATCACCCCCACAGCGAGAGAATGCCTGTCCCATGCAGTGCAGTCACTCCCATGCCACACATCGTGATGCAATACCAACAACCAGGATTTGTGGTTGACAAACCACTTTAAAACTGAGTGCAAGCTGACCCAGAAGCAGAAAAGAAACAGCGAGGAGGAAGAGAAGAAAGCATTGCATGTCATCTTGGGCCTAACTAATCCAAATATGAGCTGGTAATGAGACAGAGAACCTGAAGGGACCTCATGAAAAAATTTGCTCATTTTCCTGCTTCTATTCTTGCTAGGACCTGCACCCTCTCCCTACACACAGCTTATGGTACTGATGATAACCTTATAAAGGTCAATCAGTTAATGATTTCTTTGGAATCATCCAGCACAACAGATAACATCTAAGGGGCTGTCATGGAAGGTTTTCTAAGACCACAGCCTCCAGACCCCTTGACACCAAGACCCCTGGCTCCAGGGCAGAGAGACCAGTTCCTGGATGCCTGAGAGGGCACATACACCAGACCTCCATCCTCAATAAAACCCCCAGGCCGCAAGCAAAGACAAGACTCTCCTTTCTGAGTCTCCCAGACACTCTGTCTGTATCTGCCCTCTCTCTGTATCTTCAATAAACTCTGCTCTCACTTCCTCTGGGCTCCTGCTTGATTTCCATCCTGCACAAAGTCAAGGACCCTCAGACCCTGCCAGCCTGCATCAGTAAATTACCCAACAGGAAACAGTAAACTCTGCCCATTAAACCAAGGGATCACGGTCAGTGTAGGATGACTGACTCCCACAGCTGCCTCTATTCCAAGTATAAGTTCCTAGACATCTGAGGATGTTTGCCTCATAAATCAAACAGCCACCAATGTACTGGCCACTCGGTTTCAACCCCTAAGTCTACTGTCAAGTCTCTACATCTTCCGCTCACCATATTATTCCAAGCAGCATATACATGAAAGTGAACACTCCACCAGACATACTAATTTTAGAACTCAATTTAAAACTTTCCCACTTTCTCTACCTGCCAAATGAAAAGGACAACAAAGCAGCTACCACAGCTGTTCTCTAAGAATTGGCACAAAGGTGACATACATTCTTTTGAGACAAGAATTTTCTAAGTCTTTTTTTTTTTATGCAAAGCCAGAAGATACCTGGCGCCTCTGAAAATGACCAGACTCCCGCAGCAGAGCGGCTCCGCCAAGCAAGGCAGCAATGTCTGGCTTGAAATAAAGTTTGAAACTCCGTCCCCTCCTCAAGTATATCACTGGATTCCACTGCTTTGCAAACTCAAATCAAAATGATAAAATCTTCAGATAAATTTAAACCTAACCAAAGCCAGGGGTAACTGCTATAGTGATAATAACCAAAACTATTATTATCGTAATAATAAAAACTATTATTTAGTTCCACATATTTTATGCAAAATATTGGCCAGATCCAGTTTATGTGACCTTTTAAGAGCAACTACTACTACTTTGTGTAAAAAGCAACATGGGATGAATCTGTATCAAAAAGAAAAAAGACAGGGGTGCCTGGGTGGCTTAGTCGTTAAGTGTCTGCCTTCGGCTCAGGTCATGATCCCAGGGTCCTGGGATCGAGTCCCACATCGGGCTCCCTGCTCGGCAGGAGGCCTGCTTCTCCCTCTCCCCTCCCCCTGCTTGTGTTCCTGCTCTCACTATCTCTCTCTGTCAAATAAATAACTAAAATCTTAAAAAAAAAATAAGGAAAGCAAAAAGACAAAAGGAAGGAAGGAAGGTAGGAAGGTAGGAAGGTACGTAGGAAGGAAGGAAGGAAGGAAAAAAGCAAGCAAGCAAGCAGGTAGGCACTTTAGTAGGGATCATGTCCTAACATACAGCTGCCTTGCCTTGCATAACACTTCAACTGTCAAGAACAAAGCTTTACAAATTGATCCTGCAACTTCTTTTTGCCTTTCACTGGCCAGTAACTATGAAACAGATTTCCAAAACATGTTTATAATCAGGTCTATATAACCAAAGGCAAACTAGAGCAGAACCAGGATTTCAGAACGATTCTATCTTCTTAATTTAACTTCTAGAAACACCACTTCCCACCCTGCAATGGGTTCCTGGCTTCTGCCACTTAGAACATCTCGCGCCGCCTAACAGCAGTTCCAGCTCCGGCACAGCCAACCATCTGTGGCTGTCTTTCACAATCCTGGCCATTAAGGAAATGCAATGTTTCAATGCTTTTTGGCCTGGCTAGATTCCTCTAGACATAAGCTAAGTGCACGCATTTTTTATTCTCCAGGGCTTGAGCTCCAGCAGTGTTTGTAACATGACATTCAAGACCTAAAACTGACCTTCACTGGGAGATTTGAACTGGCATTCTGAGACAACCTAACAGAATTATCTAAGCTGGGGGGAAAAAAAATTCTTCCATAAGGCTCTTAAATGCATTTCCTCTACAAAACTAACATTACTGCAATCAACTATTAACAACAAATATCACACACTGGCCTGCAACTAGGATCAGATGGGTGAGGCACTCACCTTGGGGAAAACAACTGAAGAGGGCAACAAAAAACCAAACTCCAGTAATCAAGATAATTAATATTTTAGTGCCATATTTTAAAGTATCAAAATCAGTGCAAAAAAAAATCCACCATGAAAATCAATCCAACTCATTTATACAACTCACTCTCACCCATTTCAATCCTGCCTCAATCTGTCAGGTCTGGTCTTTATTTAAAATTTTTTTATTTTGGGGTGCCTGGGTGGCTCAGTCGTTAAGCGTCTGCCTTCGGCTCAGGTCATGATCCCAGGGTCCTGGGATCGAGCCCCACATCGGGCTCCCTGCTCAGCGGGAAGCCTGCTTCTCCCTCTCCCACTCCCCCTGCTTGTGTTCCCTCTCTCGCTGTCTCTCTGTCAAATAAATAAAATCTTTAAAAAAAAAAATTTTTTTTTATTTTCTTCCTTTTATTGCATTAAACTACCACTTCTCTTACTTACTGAATTTTTGGGGCACCCCCTTAAATTTTTCACTCAAGGACAGTGCTTCACTCACCTCACCATAGCTTCAGTCCTGCCAACGCATATTAACTTAATACTCACAAGGAAATCCTGTGAGGTAGCCCCACCATTACTCTCATTTATAAATGAGTAAACACAAAAAGTTAGCTACTTTGTCCAAGATTGTGGAGCAAGGGTCGCCAAGTCAGATTCCAAACCCAGCCAGCTGTGTAGCTCAGAGCCCACACTCTTAAAGACAAACACCACCTCTCAGGGTTTTGCATCAACAAAGGCATTTGGCATAAAATCATATAGTCCTAGGATTTTAGGAAATAAATAATATATGAAAACTATTCAAATAAACTATAATTAATGACAACCTGGGCAAATTTAGTTACGATTTGTTCATCACATTCATCGATGTCCTACAATATTTAGGCTAAGTGGTTGTTCCACCAAACTCCCAGAATTTTTCTAATTTGTCCCTAATACTTTAAGCCATCCTAATCCTCAGAATGAACCAAGGGGGAGACAGAAGATCAGACCCCTCACTCAAAGGACAGGAGCACAGATCTGAGTAGCCTAGAGTAGCTGGTGTCTATGCTTAGGTTCGGAGATAGCCTCACATACTGTGGGCTTTACAAGGCTAACTGAGCTACAGTGGGCATCGCAGGACGATGTTCAGAAATACTCCCGAATAATGTGTTCATTTAGTAAGAGAGTAGAATTTAGAAGTACAGCCATGACAGCTACAATGATCCTACCGTATTTGGCCAGTTGTAGTGATGGAGGTCATCACAGTTTGAAAGGGTCACAATGAAACCAGGCTGAAAAGAACCTAGAAAAGTTATCCTGGGAAGAATGGTTGAGGGAACGAGGGCTATTCTTTTGAGGGCGGTGAAAAAGACAACCTCAGTCAGGGAAGTGGCGCCGAGCAACTATTTTCAATTATCTGCAGAGTTAGTGGATTTAATGTGTGTGACACCAAAAGACTGAAGTTGGACAAGTGGACGACAGTTTACGGACGGCAGTTTCAAGGACTGGCTTTCATCTCAGTATCGAGAAAAAAATCTTCCAACAATTAGACCTGTCCAGCAATGAAAAAGCTTGCCTCCAGAGGAGGTGAGTTGGCTGTCAGCTGCTGTAGAAGGGACCCAGCACAGAACGGCCACTTGGACAGAAGGACTCAAATCCCTTCCAATTCTAAGACATTAAGAAATGGAACAAATAATTAAACTCAACACGTTCATTGTTATGCATAGTGTTTAGTTCCTAAAAACCCCAGAAAACTAAAACAAAACTCTGAGCTCAACGGGAAGGAGGTCTTGCACTTTCATTGTATTCCAAGTTAGATTCTTGATTTTTTTTTTAAAACGAAGCCACCGAAGTAACGCAAGGTAAAAATCAATCTCCCTCATGGAAAAACTAAATGGTGTCCTGAGACAGTATTTATAGTTACCATTTAAGAAAATTAGGAAGCTGTATTCACATACGCAATCAATATTTTATCATTCTCCCACAAACTATATCGGCTATTCTTACCAAGATGTACAGAAATCCTGCAGAAGAAAAAATACAGAAGCAGCTGAATTAGAATTTAGGAGAACAAAGCAAACCAAAAGTTGAATCAAATGCATCAGCAGCACCCAGGTGTGCCCAATGATGACAGAATTTCTAAAAATCAATTTTGGGAGTCTTCCAAAAGAGGTACACACATAACTTTAAGTAAGTATTTTTGTTTGGGCAAGAATGGGAACAAGACAAGTTAAAAAAAAAAATAGGAGGACACAATTAATAGTTTAAAAACAGTGAGTTTTGGGGGCGCCTGGGTGGCTCAGTCAGCTGGGCATCTGCCTTTGGCTCGGGTCATGATCCCACAGTCTCAGGATCGAGCCCCATATGTCAGGCTCCCTGCTCAGGGGGGAGTCTGCTTCTCCCTCTGCCCCTCACCCCACTTGTGCTCTCTCTCTCCCACTCTCTCAAGTAAATAAAATCTTTTAAATAAAATAAATAAAATAAAAACTGAGTCTTTTAAAAACTCACTGTAGCTTCTTGTAGCTTCTGCTGCGTGATTGAGTGGGTACACATACGCACACATACATGTACACACACATACACACACACCCCCTATATATTGCCTAAATCCCACTGGATTATACTAGTGATTCCATTCAAAGCACCACATTTACTGAGGAAGATTTTCAATGAAATCAAAGTATTATGACTCCAGGGAAGAAGGAAACAAACCAGAGAGAACCTTCCTACTTGCCAGACATTTTACACAGATGACCCCTTCTGATCCTCCCAAAAGCCCTGTGAAGTGGGGGTTCTTACAAAGGAGCAAATCAAGTTAATTAACTTCCCCCAAAGTCGACCAAGCCAGTAAGAGGTGGAGCCACAGGTATGACTGACTCCAAAGCCCAACTTTATTTCCTCTGCCTCACAGCCAGCTGCTGGTGCCGATCACTTACTATGCCAAAACCCACTAGAGAACTTCCACCTGGAACTTCCTGCAGGTATGTTAAACTTGTCATCATCCCCAACCCTGGACTGCCCTCCTTCGTTAACCCTTCGAAGGGTTGCCTTTGGCTCTGCCCTTCCCACCATTCGCACGTACAGATAATCAATCCTATTAGGTGCTCCTGTCACGACCTCAGCTTCTCCCAAATCCCCCCGTTTCCATTACTTTTACCCTATACCTGATCTAAACTGTTGTGACACCATCTTAGGTATGCTCCACTTTCTCTCCACTATGATCCACACCACACTTCGATATGAAAAACAACAATCGTGCCACTAAAGGAGTTTGAGGAAGGCACCAACTCCCCACCACCTTCCTATTTATAAACTCAATCTGGAATTACACGTAAGCCCCAAAGGACAATTCTAATTCCCATGCCTATATAATTCTTCCACCTCTAGGTTTCAATCAAAACACCCTTAATTTTAATTGCCTCCTCTCAGAGATGATCCCTCCAACAATAACACCCTGCTCCCACTTTTCTACCTGCCAGTACTTCTGCCCATCCTTCAAGGCTCGGTTCTAATGCCATCTCTCCCTCAGCTTTCACTGATTTGTTTATCCAGAAGTATATCAAACAACTATTAAGCATTAACTGTATGTGAGACATTGAAGATACAAAAAGAATTCAGTAACTTCATAACAAGTAACTTCAGTGTTCCTATTTTTAAAAAAAAATGCATTCTTTTTTTAATAGCACTCAGTATACTCTGCCTTATAAAACAATTAATTGGGTGTATGTTTTACCTTATCAATTCCTTAAAGGTAGAGACCACTTTTTATTCCTATTAACAGGATGCTATTGGAATACACTGATTCAACAAGTATTTACTGAAGTTAAAAGTCTGTTTTTCCTACTTTCACTCTAGAACCTTCCAATCCAGTTTTGTTTTGTTTTTTTTAAGATTTTATTTACTTGACAGAGAGAGACACAGCGAGAGAGGGAACACAAGCAGGGGGAGTGGGAGAGGGAGAAGCAGGCTTCCCGCCGAGCAAGGAGCCCGATGCAGGGCTCGATCCCAGGACCCTGGGATCATGACCTGAGCCAAAGGCAGACGCTTAATGACTAAGCCACCCAGGTGCCCCTCCAATCCAGTTTCTAAATAGCCTGAATGATCTATTTAAATGTGAATCAGAGTGTCAGTCCCATATTTAAAAGGGTTTTACCTTGGATGAGGCAATGACACCAAAAACCCCAAGCAACAAAGGGGAAAAAAAAACCAGAACAGATAAACTGGACTTCATCAAATTTAAAAACTTGTGTGCTTTTTATTTTTTTGAAGATTTTATTTATTTATTTATTTGACAGAGAAAGACACAGCAAGAGAGGGAACACAAGCAGAGGGAGTGGAAGAAGCAGGCTCCCCACTGAGCAGGGAACCCAATGCAGGGCTTGATCCCAGGACCCTGGGATCATGACCTGAGCCGTAGGTGGATGCTTAACGACTGAGCCACCCAGGCGCTCCAAAACTTGTGTGCTTCTAAGGATAACATCAAGAAAAGTAAAAAGACAACCCAGATAATGGAAGAAAATGTCTGCAAATCATTATCTAATTAAGGGACCTGTATCCAGAATACATAAAGAACTTAACAATGAAGGAACAAATGAGCCCACCTGCAAATGGGCAAAAGATCTGAACATTCTCCAAAGAAGATATACAAATGGTCAAGAGCACATGAGAAGATGTTCACTATCATTAGTCCTTAGGGAGATGTAAATCAAAATCACAATGAGATACCACTTCACACCCACAAGGGTGGTGAAAATCGAAAAGACATAATGTAAAGACACGGGAACCCTCATTCACTGTTCGAATATAAAACGGTTGAGCTGCTTTGGACGACTGCTGGCAGTTCCTCGAGATGTGAGACATGGTGTTACCTTGTGATTCAGAAACTCCACTCCTAGCTATGTATCTATACCCGAGAGAGAGAAAAACACATATGCACACAAAAACTTGTATACTTGGGGCGCCTGGGTGGCTCGGTTGGTTGGGCAACTGCCTTCGGCTCAAGTCACGATCCTGGAGTCCCAGGATCGAGTCCCGAATCCGGCTCCCTGCTCGGCGGGGAGTCTGCTTCTCCCTCTGACTCTCCCCTCTCTCATGTGCTCACTCTCTCTCTCAAATAAATAAATAAAATCTTAAAAAAAAAAAAAACTTTCATACTAATGTTCATAGCAGTTAACAACCCAAGTGTCCATCAACTAATGAAGAAACAAAATGTGGTATATAGGATATCCTAATAATAGGATATTATCTGGCGATAAAAAGAAATGAAGTAGATACATAACTACACAGCTGAACACAGTTTAATCTTGAAAACGTGCTTAGTGAAAGAAGCCAGATACAAAGTCACATCTTGTATAAGCCCATTTACATGAAATATCCAGAGAAGGCAAATCCATACAAACAGAAAGTAAATTAGTGATTACCAGGGGCTGGGGGGGGCGGGGTAGAAGGGAGCCACTACTAATGGGTGCAGGGTTTCTTTCTGGGGTAATGAAAATGTTCTCCAATTAGACAGTGGTGATGTGATGATTGCAGGATTCTGTAAGTATACAAAAAACCACTGGTTTATATGCTTTATGAGGAGAAATGTTCCTGTATACAAGTTATCTCTCAGTAGAGCTGTTGTACATAAAAACTAGTAACAATAACAACAAAACCCCAGTCACTTCTCATCCAGTTGCCCCGGAAACCCAAACTCCTGGATCATGCCTCAAGGCCTATGCAACCCTTGCAATCTCCCTTCTACCATCTCCTCCTCGCTCACAATGCTCCAGAAACACCTGCCTCCTGTCCTCCATGAAAAAGGCTCACCCCTTCATGAGGTCTCTCCATGTGCCATTCTGTCTGCCCCCAAATCTTCACACACCTGGCTCCTACCCCTTCTCAGGGCTCAGCTTAAATATCATCTCCTCAGAGAGGCCTTCTCCGACCTCACAGGCTAAAGTGGTCTTCCCAGTCACTCTTCATCACTGCACTACCGTAATTTTTTGGTAGTACTTATACAGGATATAAGGCATAACGTATATAAGGTTACCTTGATTATCTTTCCCTTGTTTATAGTACATCTCCCCTCCTGCCTTAATAGGCTATCAAAACATTTGTTGAGCTGAACTGACATAAAGGAGTTTACTATTCAGGTGCTGAGAGACTATAACTGATGTTACAAAATAGATCACCTGACAGGGAGGTGATAATGAATGTATTAGAGGTATAGACGGGTATAAGAGAAATTTCAGGGAAGAAAACGATGTGTAGCTGCAACAGCTGTGGAAAATCTTCATGGAAGCAATGAGATTGAAAACTGAGAGATTAGGGCACCTGAGTGGCTCAGTCGTTAAGCATCTGCCTTCGGCTCAGGTCATGATCCCAGGGTTCTGGGATCAAGTCCCACATCAGGCTCCCTGCTCGGCGGGAAGCCTGCTTCTCCCTCTCCCACTCCGCCTGCTCGTGTTCCCTCTCTCGCTGTCTCTCTCTCTGTCAAATAAATAAATAAAATCTTTAAAAAAAAAAGAAAACTGAGAGATTAAGGGAAGTGTGAAAGGCATTTCAGGAGAAAGGCACACCTAAACAATACCCTCCCCACCTTGTCCATGACCTCAACTCTTCACCCACACACACATCCCACCATGACTCACGGGAACATCACGTGAAACCTAGAATTTGAACCCAAGTCGGTAAGTGCCTCAAGGGTACTTCTGCATGCCTCCTCATACCTAATGCAGGCATAGAAACATCTGCCAAATGACTAATGAAACAGCAGGTTCAGGTATTATTCCAGAAGTCTTAACAATTACAATGAAAGGCAATTTCTACCTCCTCACAATTGCGTCAAGTTTCTATTTTAGACCTTTTGGAGTTCTTTTGGGGGGAGGGAGGAAGTCAGTGTTTCCTTATTTAGATTTTAAATAAAAATGTTTGAGGAACAGAACAACAAACCACATACCTCTAGCCTACCCTTAAAGAACCTTCTGAATCTCGGTGTACTTGTGGACAGCTAGCTGCAATCTGCTGACCCAGCGTGCCGTTTATAAGGCAGGAAGGGGGTGTTTCACCAGGTACTGGAGTACCTACATAACCTAATGGGAACTTTAACCCTACCTATGGAGTCCCAAGTTTGAATACTAGCTTCTCTATTTAACCAGCTATTTGACCTAAGGCTAGTAAAGCAACCTCTCTGAGGCCATTTCTTCATTTGTAAAATGATGGAGTAACAAGTGCTCTGTGGATCTGTGTGTAAACTAGAGGGCAATGTAGTGGGCGAATCCATCCAAGAGAGCACACGCTTGACCCACTGCAAACGTTAGTTACGATGACCAAGTCACAGGAATTACAAAGTGCCAAAGTCACAGGCTGCTGGTCAATAAGCAAGTGCTGAAGAACAGAAAATAATTAATTTCTAGCCTCTTGGGAATTTGATGAGCAGGAGTGACTTTGCATTATTTCAATACTATCAGCCTCTCTGGCTAAATAAGGGATGCTTGCTGCCAGGCCTGTCGTCTAACTAGTACAAGAACTCTTGGAACTTGGACATGAGACTGTTAAAATATAACATCAGCCATCTAATTGCACTTCATGATCATGAAACTGTACAAATGAGACCTTTTGTACCATGTCTTAAAGGCCAACTTGAGAACTAAACACTAAAGTGAGGAGGGTGGGGTGGGGAGAGGCACAGAGTAATTCAAGGCCTCTACCACCTGCTCATGCTTTAAAAAAACAATCTAGTTTGCTGAAAGACAATACATGCTCAAGCTATCTGACCCACTGTAAAAGAATATGAAGAAAAACAATTTCCAAGTCCTTAAATCTTCTTACAACATGGATTACACAGAGTGTTAAAGAGCACACTAGCCTAATACAATACCATTTAACAATTTACTTGGTAGATTTCAAGGGAACTAGGCAACTCAGTATGTCCGTTATAACGGGTGGATTTGTAGTTAATAGTCTGGTACCCAATTTACTACTTTCATGATCAGGTGCCATCACTTGAGTTCTAGGAAGTTTGAACCAGAAGTTTAAAAGTTTGATTAACTATGATGTGGCTATATGCGTGTGTATCTTAAAGGTAAGCCCAAGCAATGAAAGCTGGAAAAGGTAACATGGAGAAGGTATAAAAACCCTTTCCTTTGACAGTATAATAAGAGGTGAATAAAGACTAAAATGATACCATAAAAGATGTGATCAAGCCACAAAAGCAATGATCTCTTGTGGACCACAAACAAGCTCTAGAAGACGTTCAGTTATGTGGTGGCAATGACCATCCCATCTCTTCACCTGGTAGTCAGACTCATCTGTCAAAACTCAGCTCAGCAGTCATCTCTAGAAAGCCTTCCTTAATCCCACCACCTCCTCAATGCTGGGTTGGCCACACTTCCCCATGTGCTACAGGACCTACACAGGCACATCTTTCAGTCTCCATTACTTTCTCCTGGTTTGCCTGCCTCTACCTAACAACTCAGAAGCTCCTTCAGGAAATAGACCTAGTCTCACTTCTTTGTATTCCACAAGCCAACACTGCTTGGCACTTACACATCTGTTGAAAAGACCTATTTACTAGGATGTTCAGGGAAGCATGCTTTGTATACCAAAAGACTGTAAATAGGGGCGCCTGGGTGGCTCAGATGGTTAAGCGTCTGCCTTCAGCTCAGGTCATAATCCCAAGGTCCTGGGATCGAGCCCCACATCGGGCTCCTAGCTCAGCGAGGAGCCTGCGTCTCCCTCTCCCTCTACTGTTCCCCCTGCTTGTGCTCTCTCACTGTCAAATAAATAAATAAAATCTTAAAAAAAAAAAAAAGACTGTAAGTAACCTAAATACTATCAACAGAAGACTAGTTAAATCAGCAGTTCTCTAAGTGTGGTCCAAGGACCCCAAGGGTCCACGAACACCCACTCTTTCAGGGGTGAGTTCCCTCTTTCTCTAACTACACATCTGTGTGAAGCCAAATATTCTTCCAATACTTTAACCAAAACAACATAGCATATGAACTGAATTAAGAAGCAGATATAAGAATCCAGCTTTCAGAACACCTGGGCGGCTCAGTCAATTGAGCAACCAACTCTTGGTTTCAGCTCAGGTTGTAATCTCAGGTTGTGAGATCGAGCCCCATGTGGGGGCTCATGCTCAATGGGGAGTCTGCTTTAGATTCTCTCCCTCCCCCTCGCTCACACTCTCTCTCTCAAAATAAAGCTTAAAAAAAAAATCCAGCTTTCTTTTACAAAGCAAGACATTGAAGAGATTTCTGAATATGTGAAAACAACATTACTCTTCTCAGATTTTGTTTTGGAAAAGTTATTTTTCATACAAATATGCTAATAAGTAATGGGCTTATTATTGTAACTTTCAATGAATTCATACATATTTTTTAAATTTCTCAGCTTTAACTTCTAATATAGTTAATATCTGTAAGTATAACCCATATCAAAGGCTCTATGGAGTTCTCAATGAGTTTTAAATGGGAGACCAAAATGTCTAGAGAATAGCTGGTTAGAAAAACTATGGTACAGCTGTACAATAAGAGTATGTGGCAATTTTCCAAAAGAATGAGGTACACTGATATCTGCTAGTAGAAACCAACATCTAAGCTATACTGCTAAGACGTGAAAAACAAAGTATAAATTTGTACCTTTTAAAAAAGAGGCTACTGCTTTGCCTATATATACTATATATATGCATGCAAATTCTCTGGATGAACATCCAGGAAAAGCAACTAGTAGGTATCCCTGTACAGAGCAACTGGGGAAAGAGGGTCAAGGAAAGGGAAGAGACTTTCCACACCATTCCTAGTGTATTAATTTGAGAATTTTACCCTCGGGGCGCCTGGATGGCTCAGTCAGTTAAGCGTCTGACTCGATCTCAGCCCAGGTCATGGTCTCAGGGTCTTGGGATCCAGCTCCACGTTGGACTCAATGCTCAGCGGGACATCTGCTTGAGGATTCTCTCCCTCCCCCTCTATTCCTCCCCCCGCCCTGCCAGCTTGTGTGCACGCACTCTCTCAAATAAATAAATCTTTAGAAAAAAAGAAAATTTTACCATCTACATGTATTACCTTCTTGAAAAATCAAAGATGGGTAAAAATTATACTGAAATGGCACAGGGGCATTAAACTCACATTAAAGAACAGACTGTAATGGCACTGGAAAATATTAAATGATGTGCTGTAAAAGTAAAGCAAGCAATTTTCAAAACAGTAATACATAGTATCTTTTTTTTTTTTTTTTTTGAGACAGCGTAGAGGAGACGGGGGAGAGGAAGAGAGAAAATCTTAAGCAGGCTGCACTCTCAGTGCAGAGCCAACACGGGGCTCAATCTCATGACCCTGAGATCATGACCTGAGCCGAATCAAGAGTCAGGCGCTTAACCGACTGAGCCACCCAGGTGCCCCATTAGTATATTCTTGAAAATCAGCCTGGGAGGATATACTGTATATAAAAGTATTAACAGTATTTTTTCCTTCCAGTTAGTGGAATTACAAGTGTTTGTCTTATTTATTTTTCTTGGTTTTCTAAACCTCTGATAACTTACATATGCTATTTTTATAATCAGAAAAACAAGGAAAAGAGTTTACATATGTATCAATGTATGCATATCTATGTCTATACTTAGGCATAAAACATTTAATAAGCAAAAAAGTACATGAACAAATTAGAATCTATTATCAACTTTTATACCAAGACTTTGGATATTTGTAAGCTAAGTTTAAAATTCCCTTCTTCTTCTACAGTTTAAAAACTACTCCGGTATGGTCGTTTTATTTCTAGTAACCTATTCCATGGAAAGTATATTTGCCCCATGATTTACCTACAGTGACGTTCGTAAGATCATTACTAAACAGCAAGTAACCCAATGTTTCACACCAGATTGGTTAGGCATGTTCCAGTTCAACCCTTAAGGCAAATTCACCTAAGGTGCTCAGGCCAAAATTCTAGGACTGATTGTGGGCTGCTTTCTCTCCATCACCCCTCACAACCAACTCATTCTGTCCAGTCGACCTGGCCTTCATACGCATCCTAAAGCCCTTCATTTCTCTCTACCTTCGCCACTACTGCCCAACCCGAGCCATGGTCCACTCTCCTCACCTATACTGGTCTTACTGGTACCACTCTTGCTTAACTGGAGTCACTTCACACAGCATCCCAAAGGTCAACTTTTAGAAAGTAAATCCATTCATGTCAGTATCCTAATTAAAACCTTCAATAGCTTTCCAGTGCCCTTAAAATAAAATCCAATCCAATTCACATTTTCCAAATTTTCTACAAGGCAGAACTCCAATCTAGGCTAGAAAAAGCTCCTTTTTGATGACCACACTGGGGGCACCCGGGTGGCTTAGTTGGTTAGGTGTCTGCCTTTGGCTCAGGCCATGATCTCAGAGTCCTGGGATCAAGCCCCAGGGGAATCTGCTTCTCCTTCTCCCCCTCCCCCGTCATGCTCCTGCACTCTCTCCTCTCAAATAAATGATCTTTAAAAAAAAAAAAAGACCACACTGGAAGAATGCTCAGATTCAGCTGTGCATGTGGCCGAAGCAGACATACTGTTAGGGGACACCTTATTCAAGTCACAAATAGTTCCTGGGGCGCCTGGGTGGCTCAGTCAGTTAAGCGGCTGCCTTCGGCTCAGGTTCTGATCCCAGGGTCCTGGGATGGAGCCCCCAAGTCCAGTCGGGCTCCCTGCCCAGCGGGAGTCTGTTTCTCCCTCTGCCCCTCTTCCCTGCTGATGCTCTCAAATAAATAAAATCTCAAAAAAAAAAAAAAAAGTCACAAAGAGTTCTCTTCCAACACCCATGAAAACCCTCAGACAAAGAAACCAGAAAAAGTAAGATGTTGTAGAGTGGACCTGTGGAATCAAGAGATGCCCCAAACTGGTCAGACCCTTTGATGTGGTTTTGGAATGTAAGCGAGGTTTGGGGGGGTGAGGTCTGGATCGGAAGACCAAGAAAGGAGTCGTCTTTGGTGCAAAATGGTGGTTTATTAAAGCACTGGGACAGGACCTGTGGGCAGAAAGAGCTGCTGCACCTGGACCTTGAGGAGTGGGGATTCTATACTCTCAGGAGTTGGGGGAAGTAAGGAAAAGGGAGGTTTCAAAAGAACTTTCATATGCTAAAGAGGACCCACCTACAAGACACCTACAAGGTACCAGAGGCCATGCCATTGTCAAGTTAAGGTTGTTTTCCCCTCTAGCAAGGTATTAACATGAAGACAGCTGGGAGATTCCTGGAAGAATGTCACACATGTCCCACCCAGGAGTGGGGGGGTGGGGGGGAGGTTGCAGGGTGTCAGGTTATGCTTTGTCTTCAGCCAGCCTTATGCTCCCTCATCACCTTGACCTGGGCTATACCCAGGGTCTGACCAAGCTAGGAAAAAAAAAAAAAGAACAGAGACTATTCTAGAAATCCTATAAGCCAAGACACTCTATAATCTACACAAAGGTTAACTATTAAAAGTTGTTTTAGATACCTTGTTCAACTCTGTCAAGTCTCTCGAATATAACCTTTCTATCCTCCAAGGCTCAGAAGTTATCACTCTTACATAAGAAAAGACACACATTTATACTTAAAGAATACAAAAACAAAAACAAAAACCTGAGCCCTCTGAACTAGGTCAGCTTTTCAGAGAAAAGAGGCTCAGGCCATAGTCTAATTTGAAATGCTGGTCCCATCTGCAAACCCCAGCAAGAGCTGCAGTTAATATTAATTAAGAGCAGAAACAGGTTTGTTCTTGAACATCCTTTCTCCCAATCAAGTCCAGGATGCTTCCAAATGGAAATCTGCCAATTTTCCTGCACTTGAGACAGTAGATCCAGTACAGAATAATGTGATTTTTTTTTTAAATGTCACTATTTGTCCAACCCTTAAAGCAGGATTCTCACATCCTTTCAGAGGGAGGTTTCAGTCACCATCACTCAACAGAAGAGATAAGGAGTTTTAATAGGACTCACTACTAAGTGCCAGCCGTGTGTGTGCATGCACATGCTTATACACATGTATGCACACACACAGAAAGGCTAATAGTCCTTAGGACAGAGTGTAGGACCCCCTCCTGGCAATCTATGAGAACTCTCCCTTCTATTTACTCATGCAAAGTACTAAAGAAAACCAAAGAGAACCAAAGATTTGGTTTCTGATTTGGTCTTCATTTTTTTTTTTTAAGATTTTATTTATTTGAGGGCACCTGGGTGGCTCAGTCGGTTGAGCGACTGTCTTTGGCTTGGGTCATGATCCCGGAGTCCCAGAATCGAGTCCCATGTCCGGCTCCCTGCTCGGCGGGAAGCCTGTCTCTTCCTCTGACCTTCCCCCACTTCTCTCTCTCTCAAATAAATAAAAAGCTTAAAAAAAAAAAAAAGATTTTATTTATTTGAGAGAGAGCAAGCAAGCACAGAGGGAGAGTGAGGGGGAGAAGCAGACTCCCCGCTGAGCAGGGAGCCCGATGCGGGGCTCGATCCCAGGACCCTGGGATCACGACCTGAGCCAAAGGCAGACACTGAACCGACTGAGCCACCCAGGCGCCTGGGTGTGGGTCTTCATATAAAGTCTTTGATTAAATCTCAGCCTGCACTGCTCCAGGCAGATGAGGCAGTGCCAATGGGTGACAGCTATCTTGAGGCTAATCTGATCCATAGTAAACACAAACTTTTACCATAAATCGAGGCTAATTAAACAGAATGCACTCAATTACTGGAGGTTATCTGACTTCTGAGTAGCAGACAGAATGCGTGACCCATGCCTCCAACATAGACTTGAACTCTTTTTATGCACAAGGTACTTCCGCCATCCATATCCCTGGCCCTGAAGTCTCTTCATCGGGAACTGGAACATGGTGAAGAGAGAAGGGACAACAAGGGGCACATGATTATCTTAAATAGTGCTACAACCCCCAGTGCCTTGAACACTGTCTGACACATCACAGGTACTCGGTAAGTATCTACCGGATGAATCAGACGTTTGCTGCACTGCATGTGACAACATCAACAAGTTATGTGCAGAGTAAAGAAGTGAATGCTGCCAGGGCAGACGAGGGAAGGCTTCCCAGAAGCAGTGAGGAGCCCTTTCCAGGACGAGCAGCTTGTCATTTCAGCAGGCGGTGGCTGCAAGAGAGCCATGTGGGCAGGAGTACGCCAGAAGCAAGGCTGGAGGAGATGGCCTGAGATACTTTCCAACTCAAATTCCCACCAACATTTTATCTCCTGGGGTTTTGTCATGCTTCATCATCTCCTCCAAACCTTCAACTTTAATAACGGGGGTACATACAGAGGGGCTGCTGTGTTTCTCTACCAGAAAATTAGCTAAAAGCAAACAGAAGGTAACAGAAAAATAAATACTGCGGAATGTTTTCTTATTTACCAGGCACTGAGCCTGTAAGACTCTTCGAACCTTCTGTGAGAAAATCTGAGAACACCCTCCAAGTCCACCAGAAACAAGCCACTTTGAAAACAAATTGCTGCCCTCCATTTTTCTTCTCTTTCACTGATAAACAGTTTTTAAATTGGTTTATACAAAAACTACTTGGTTCCCAAGAGAAAAAGAAAATCTAAACACTTCATAGTCACAGTCTTACAGCAGGGAGAAACTCTGGGAGAAAATGAAGGCACGTGAAAGAGAACAGAAACTAAAATCCAAAAACCAGGGAAAGTTTAAAAAAAAAAGTGAGAGTAAGGGAAAACAGCAACTGGAAAGTTTTCAAAACCTCTATGAAAGTTCGGAAGTAAGCTACTTCCCATCACATTCTCTTTAAAAATGGAAAGGGCACTAATCCAGTTTGGGACGGACAGGGTGCAGTCCCTCATGCCAGAATGAAACCAGCCCCCCGAGTCAGGTATAGAGAATGCTAAGAAATGGGCTCAAAGCCACCGCACCCTTTCCTCCCATCACCAAACCTCCTGGCTCCCTACCTCAGAGAAACCAGAGCCAATTACAGCCCCTCTCACACAGCTCTTCCCCCAAACTGCATTCCGAAACAAAAAGAATAAAATGCAGCTAAATGTGGTATTAAAATTAAAACAGACCCAATTGAGGTGAGAGAAAATTCAAGGTGCAACCGGGTACACAGAACTTTTCCTTCTGAGAGATGGGGGGGCGGGGGGGAGGAGGCCGAGTCTTTTTGAGAATCAAAATAAAATCTTGCTTTTGCAATAGCTGAAGAGATAATGAATAAAACTCTGCCTTGGAGAGGTTTCTTAATTCCTAGCTTTTACGCTGTTTTTCAGCACGGTCCTCCGCCCACCTCTGCAAACTGATCTGTGCTTCTGTAATGAGGATCTCCGGATAATTAGCCCACCGATGGGCAAATAACTACCCTGGAGACCGCTGAGGGCAGCAGCGAATAAAGCACCCCGTTTGCAATAACAAGTTTTCATGAAGGAGTTGCTAATTATGAGCATATATGCATCCCAGAAGGGTTATGTACCAGCAGCGCAAACTGCCACCTCGCGCCTTTTAATGCCAATTCATCGGGAACTGGGGTGGACGTGGGGCGGAAGGAGAGGGGTGAAGAGCCCTACTGAAAGAGTAAGCCATCAGGCGATCTGCATCCCCAAATCCACGACGCCAGCCAAGGGAGGCTTTCTCAAGAAGCCATTTCCAGGGAAGCTGGATTTAAAATGTAATTTATCAGATCGAGTCTCCTACTTACGGAGTCTCCTAACGGCCAGGCCCCGGCTGGGGAAGGAGGGCCAGGGAAGGAGGGGGAATTCGTGGTGAGAGTTTACCTTAGAAGGCGGCCGCGGACAGACAGGCCTTTCAAAGCCACCGGGGCTCTGCCCCAAGGCCCGGGGCGGCGCGGAGGGGCAGGAATAGCGCGCGGCTGCGAGCCCTGCGGTGCCACTGGTTCCCCAGCGCGCAGTGGGACCCGACTCCCACAGGTGGGCGGCGAGAGCAGGGGGCGCCCCAGTTCCCTGGGGGCGCGAGGGAGGTGTGGGCAGAGAGGGCTTTGCCTTAAAGAAGCAGGGCGAGAGGGAAGCTCGGGGTTTTTCGGCTGTCTGGGTGGTTACCCTTAGCTGGATGGTTACCGGCTCTTCCCCAAGACAGGAGGAGCCCGGGCGGAGAGAGGAGCCCCATGCACCTCCCACCCTCCTCCCTGCGAGCCTCGGCCTCCTCCAGGGGCGCGGTTAAGCCGCACGGCCGCGGGCCACCGTTTGCATGCTCCCAGGCACGTAGGAGCCTGCACGACCGCACGCGGGCGGGGGAAGGGCGCCCGGGGGCCGAGGAGACCCGACCCAACCCGATCCCGCTACGGCTCACCCCCGCACCCCTCACCGGTGTTGGCTTTGATGTTCTCCCGCAAGAAGTGGCCGCTGGAGAGATGCTGGAGGCCAAAGCTCTGAGCGATCCTCTGGCACACGGTGCCCTTGCCCGAGCCGGGCGGCCCAAGGATGACCGCGCGCAGGAGTTTGGAAGCCATTGCCTTCGCCAGGCAGGGAAGGGGCGGCCAAACAGGCAACCCGGACAGCAGCCTCGGAAAAGCCCCGGGAACTTTGTTGCCGCTGCTTCTGCCTCTGACACTCTCCGCTCGCGCGGGTACTCGCCGGGCGCCCCTGCAGGGGGAAGGAGTGACTTTTGAGACAACCCCTCCCTTCAGCCCCGCGCCGGGGCCGGCTCGAAGGCGGAGAAAGGCGCCACGCTACCCATCCCCGCCCTCCTCGCCCCCACGCCGCGACTCGGTACGAGTCCCGAATCCCCGGGTCGACCTCAGGGGCTCGGAGGGCCGCCCGGCCAGGCCCACCTCGGTCCCTTCCTCTTTTGCTCCCCACGGCGTTCGGGGAAGGGACCAGGCCGCCTGGCATCCCCGCGCCAGGCTCCACCGAGGGGGAAGCCGGGAGGGGCGGCGACTCCACGCGCGCGCCTCGTCGCCCCACGCACCGGGGGCCTGGGGGCCGAGCCCCTGCCCCGGCCTCGCACGTGGGCAGCGCCGAGTCTGCGCCGCGGCCCCTCCCCAGCGGCTGTCAATCCCCCGGAGTCGCCGCCGCCCGCCGCCCGCGCGGACCGCCCAGCGCCCACCTCCGCCGGGGGGAACCAATGCGCTCCCCGCCGCGGGGAGCCCGAGTCCGGTCGCCTCTCCACCCCAAGCAGTCAAGTAAACACACACCTCGGCTGGGACGCGGCGCTCCGCGAGGCTTCCAACCCGGATCCCGCTGGGCGGCGCCACCTCCGCCCGCCCCCACTCCGAGCCCCAGCCGGCCGCGCGGGACTCGCGCCTTACGTAAGCCGGGGAGACCGGCTCCGCGCGAGTCGCCGGCCGGCGCCCCCTCCCCTTCCCGCCGCTCCGCTCGCCCCCCGCCCCCCGGCCCACGTGCTCCCCACGCCCCGGCGGGGGCTGTGGGGGCGCAGGGACACACCCTTCTCTTGCGGTCGCCTGGGGACCCCGTCTACTGTTGAGGGGACGGAAAAATACAACTTGTTGATCGCCTACTGTGCGTCAAGTTCAGGGCTAGGCGATTTCCTTACGCAACAGCCGTTCCAGATAGAGTATCCACAGAGGAGGAAAGGAGGCTTGGCGTATCGCCGTTCATTCAGCAAATGTTTATTGAGCTTATACCGTGTTCCAGACACTGTTTTAGGCGCTTGGCATATAGCTGTGAACCAAAGAGATGGATGGAGGTTTGAACCCTCAGCTGCCTGACTCCAAAGCCCGGCTCCTTAGGGAAGAGGGAAGGAGGGGATGATCTCTAACCTGTGCCCAGGTTCTTAGAGCGAACTGATTTCAGGACTTCAGGGCCCAGGATGTTTGGCACTACAGTTATAACTCACCAAGTCCAAAGGGTGCTCTCTCCTCCCTCCCCTCCCCTGCGTATCCCACTCCATATTCTCTTAAGTCTGTTCCTACCCACCCAGCCACCCCCCACAGCCTTCATTTCCCACTCGCGCTAGTGTGATAACTGCCAGCCCTTAAGTCTCTAGCTTCCGCCGGTCCATCCTCAGTGCAGCCACCAGAGACGTTGCTAACGTGCAAATCAATTTCTGTTATTTCCCCACCTCAGATAAAAATCGTCCCTTCTTCAGGAGAAGAGCCTCCTCTAGAGTCCTGGCTGCACTGTTGGGGGGCGGGGGGCGAGTAAGTGAGAGCCTGGCACAGTATTTCTTTCTCTCTGTCCCTGACATCCCCAGACCCTCTCCTCCAGTACCTCCTCCAAAGACAGACAGCCAGACAACGCCTAGTCTCCATCTACCTGAGAGCACATCCAGGCCACCAACCTCAGCTCATCATTTGTTCAATAGGCTCATTCCCTTGTCTAAAATATCTCAGAGTTTGCTGTAGACATCAGGAGGTTGTTACACTGAGCCCCTTCAGCCCTTCACCTGGGAACAAAGAGGAGAGCTTCCGTGAATGTGGGGGTGACTTAAATTTCCCCTCCCTTTCCCTCCATATGCTGTGCAATATATAGTAGATACGTTGCAGTCCTCCTCAGACCTGAGCATGCATCAGAATCACTCAGAGGGCTTGTTAAAACAGATTTGCGGAGCCCCTCCCCAACAGTTTCTGAATCTGTGGGTCTGAGGTGGGCATTTTTTAAAATTTATTTGACAGAGAGAGCGAAAGAGGGAACACAAGCAGGGAGAGTGTGAGAGGGTGACCCCAGGACCCCAGGATCATGACCTGAGCCGAAGGCAGACACTTAACGGCTGAGCCACCCAGGCACCCCAAGGTGGGCATTTCTAACAAGTTCCCAGGTAATGCTGAGGCTGCCAATCTGGAAATCAGCCCTTGAAAAGTGTGGTTTCCACACTCTGAAAACCTGCAGCTCTGCTGCATTGAGCTTCATTGAACACATGGGAGATATGTGGCCTCATGGTTCCTCTGCCTGCTCTGGGAACTTTGGCCCTTAACCTCTTCTTTTTCTAAAATGAGGACACTGGATTTACTATTCCCAAAGGTCCTTTTGTATCCATCAAGCATTGATTCTGTGAGTCCCCACAGGAAATAGTTCCTAGCCCTCACAAACTAGATGAACTATATCCCACCTTCCCTATCACCCAGTTCTTTTGCCTACTTTTTGGAAATGTGTTTACCAACATCACCTTATAATTTCTTGGAGTAGCATTAGTCACTCACGCTGTCACAGGACTTAGTGCTTTAGGAGTTTAGGAGCTTATATTATGAAACAAAGAGTTGTGACGTAGGTAAACTGAATAAAGAAACCCAGCCGAGATTGGAGGGAGCCCTCCATGAACCTTCGCCATGCACAGCCAAATCAGGCTCCTACAGTCCAGCAGCTGATTGGAAGCAATAGAACTGGAAGAAATGGGTTTTGGAGTTTAACAACCCTGGGATTAAATTGCAACAGCACCATTCACCACCTCTGCAAGTCTCTTCATCTCTGTGAGCCTTGGTTTGCTGATCTGTAAAAGGGAGCTAATACTTATTTCTTAGGCTAGTAGGGAGGCTTAAATGAGCTAAGGTACATATTGGGTTCAGCACAGTGCTGGGCATATAATAAGTACTCAGTGGTGAACATCATCACTATTATTAACCATGGGACAATTATTTAGCTTCTCTGATTTCAGTTCCCTAATTGTGAGGAATAAATGAGCTAATGTGACAAAGTATTTCGCAGACTCCCTGGCCCTTGGGAGATACTCCATAAATGGTAGCTATTTTTATCACACATACACTCATTTAATCAACGTCTTCCTATTTCCTTTGCCTGGGGTTTTATTTATTTTTATTTTTTTTTTAAGATTTTATTTATTTATTTAACAGAGAGAGACACAGTGAGAGAGGGAACACAAGAAGGGGGGGTGGGAGAGGGAGAAGCAGGCTTCCCACTGAGCAGAGAGCCTGATGTGGGGCTCCATCCCAGGACCCTGGGATCATGACCTGAGCTGAAGGCAGACGCTTAATGACTGAGCCACCCAGGTGCCCCTGCCTGGGGTTTTAAATCTGTTTATAATATTTATCACAGCGTACAAAGTAATATATATCTATGTGTTTGTCTCCCCTAGAGACAAACTGTAAACTCACTCTAAGAGGACGGGCCAAATTTTATTCATCTTTCTATCCTCAAAAATATACAGCACTTTGCCGTAATAAGTGCTTTGTTAATGTTGGCTATTCTCCCCACCCCCCCCCCACTCGATGTCAAGCCCTGGCGTCTCTGGGCAACTTCACTGGGTGGTAATGCAAAGTCCACGTTTGATCTCACTTTACACATCCCTTACATCAGATTCTCTTACCTGGACTGCCGTGCTCCTGTTTAGTAAGCGTTCGTCATTTCCGTATCACTGTCACAGTTTTGCCATAACCTTGTACCACCTTGGTTCTTATCCACTTATCATGTTTCTTGAAATATTGACTCAGTTTGTTTAAATAATTTATTTAAAAAACTGAATGTAGCTCACTAACCATAAATAAGAGGACACACTAAAATAAAGATGAGAAAAATAAAAGAAAGTTACCAAATTGTAGCTGGAATCTACTAAAGTCACTCGTGTGCAGACCAGGTTGGCTCCCTCAACAGCCAGATACTTATGAAAGGCTCTTCCCACTAGGACTTCCCTCTCAGGAATCTCTACAGGTTTTAACTTACAGCTTCCCTTCCTGAACCTGCCAGTTCATCTGTCAGTATCCTGCTGCCAACCAACAGCCACATCATTGCTGTGTCCCAGGTTTTGGTCTTGCTGCCAGACCCATTTGATCTGACGCTTGGCTCGCTGTTGATCTGGCTCCCGAATGGCATTCCCACTGTTCTTCACCATGGCCACAGGCCAGCCTGCCAACTCTAGGGTCAAGTTCCAACTATGCTCACCTGCCACCACCACCTCTCTACCACAATCGTGGTTAGTCCCAAACTGGCAAGTCCCAAATGTGGCTCTCAGATCCCCAACCCAGATCATAGGTCCCACTTGTCTGAGAGATCACCAGGGACAAATCATTCTGAGGGACAAACCAAAAAGGTATCATTTAAAAACGTGTCTTGTTGGAGAGCTGTACAGAAGACCCAGAAGAGAAACAAAGGTCAGAAATGTGCTCACCAGTTTAAGAGAAACTGATTCAGCAAAATTCTAAGCAAGGAAGGGCAAGTTAGCACAAGGGTTAAGAGGATGGACTCTAGAGACAGATCGACAAGTTCAGTCTTCAGCTCAACTGCTTACCAGACGTGTGATGTGTTCCTTAATCTGCTTCATTTTCTCCACCTGAAAAATGGGACTAGGAGCAGTTTCAATCTCATAGGTTGTTGTGCCTACATGAATTAGTATATGCAGAGGCTTGGAACAACGCTTGGCGTGTGGTACGCATTATATAAGCGTAAGTTTCATTATTATTGGTTCTTCAACCCCACAAAGCGCAACGTGCTTCATGCACTAGAGGCAGGTTCTTGGAAGAATTAAGCCTTGCCAGACAAATTTATTCTACTACCAGGGCTACCCTCGTGTGATTTGTGTGTGTAATTTGTTTTCACATAGACTTTCATATATTAAAAAACAGCTGTCTTGGGGCACCTGGATGGCTCAGTGGGTTAAGCATCTGCCTTCGGCTCAGGTCATGATCTCTGGGTCCTGGGATCCAGCCCCGTGTTGGGCTCCCAGCTCGGCAGGGAGTCTTCTTCTCCCTCTCTCACACACACTCTCTTTCTCTCTCTCTCTCACAAATGAATAAATAAAATCTTTTAAAAAATAAAAATAAAAACTAGCTGTCTTGTCCCATCTGAAGCTTCTCTCTTTATTTATTTATTATTTTTTGAGATTTTATTTTGTTTTTTATTTATTTGACGGAGACACAGCAAGAGAGGGAACACAAGCAGTGGGGAGTGGGAGAGGGAGAAGCAGACTTCCCACCGAGCAGGGAGCCCGATGTGGGGCGGGAGCCCAATGCGGGACTCCATCCCAGGACCGTGGGACCATGACCTGAGCTGAAGGCAAACACTTAATGACTGAGACACCCAGGCGCCCCCCCCCTTTTTAAAGAGCTTCTCTTTTTTTAAGTTTATTTATTTAAGCAATCTCTACACCCAACGTGGGACTCGAACTCATGATCCTGAGATCAAGAGCCACATGCTCTACTGGCTGAGCCAGCCAGGCACCTGGAAGCTTCTCGCTAAATATTCTGAATTACTCGGCCATTCCTTAAGTAATGTGGTATCCTGCTAGAAACTAGCACGCCAGTGTGTTTTTTGCTGCTTAAGTAAGAAATACCAGAAAGCTCTCCTGTTCAGTCTCAAAAGATTTATAGATAGGTAACATATGGAAAGAATTTTACCTTCTTAATGGAATATAATAATAACAATAATAGCTAATATGTATTGAATATTACTGTGCCATCTACTAGATCTCATTTTGCACTATGCAAATTCCTGGGAGTTAGATGAGCCACAGAGGATCCCCAAAGAGGATGACACGGGACTTTCTACATAGTAGATTATATTTCTGTCCATGAAATGCTCTGATTTCCCTTCATGAAACAGCCCCCCCAATCCTCTTATCTCAAGAGTGGCCACATGACTTACTTTGGCAAATGAAAGCAGAAACTTTAAGAGCTGGGGTTCCCATTGTCCCCTTTCTCTTTGCACAATGGCCAGCAAAATGGCTTAGGTCCCACAGTAAGGATGACCTCACCTCCCTACAAAAGACTGAACCATAATGGACGTGTAACATGAGCAAAAAATAAATTTTCATTGTTGTAAGCCACCAAGATTTTTGAGGTCAGTTATGATCCCAGCATAAGTTAGCCTATCTTGACTCTTACATTCTCAGTCTTTGATGCTAAATGTTGTACAGAAGTCTTATTGATTATATTCATATAATATGATTCAGAATCCCTTCCCACACTGGGTATTCTTTGGATGAATATGTTCCTTCTAAGGTGCCATACACAGCAACACCTAAAGCATTCCAGATGTAGTCTGATAAGCAGTCTCTTCTTCTGGACACTATTTCTTCTGTAACAGGATAGTATATATATATATTTTTTTTCTTTTAGCTTTATTGAGATATAACAGACATATAGCACTATGTAAGTGTAAGGTATATACAGAGCATCTTGACTTACATATATTGTAAAATGATTATCACAATAAGTTTAGCTAACATCCATCATTTCATATAGGTGCAAAAACATGTATTTTTCCTTGTGATGAGAACTTTTAGGATCTACTGCTTTGACAACTTTCAAATATACCACACGGCAGTGTTAGTTAATAGAGCAAGATAATATTTTCCCATATTTCAACCCATGATCCTTCTCCCTCTTCATGTAATAGCTAAGGAATTTTATGCCCATCACCTTAGAAAGAAATAATGCAGCAGAAGAGAGAAACCAAGCTTTGAGTTTTGGGCTAAGCCGCCAGAAATGGAAAAAATGCTTGTGTTTGTATAATACAATTGAGTTGGGAGTTTGTAAATGGTTGAAGGCTTCCTACTCTCCATAGCGTGGACTAGGAAAAATCTCCTAGGGGTGCAGCTGGGTGGCTCTGTTGGTTAAGGGTCTGACTCTTGGTTTCAGCTTGGGTCACAATCTCAGGGTCATGGAATTGAGCACCATGTTCAGCGCAGAGGCTGCTTGGGATTCTTTCCTTCTTCCTCTCCCACCCCCTCTTCCCCTCCTCCTCCTGCCCCCACCCCGCACTCATGCTCACCTGTGCTCATGCTCTCACTCTCTCTGAGAAAGAAAGAAAGAAAGAAAGAAAGAAAGAAAGAAAGAAAGAAAGA
>NW_023270447.1:41508968-41540707 GCF_011800145.1 Mirounga leonina
AGAAAGAAAGAAAGAAAGAAAGAAAGAAAGAAAGAAAGAAAGAAAGAAAGAAAGAAAGAAAGAAAGAAAGGAAGGAAGAAAGAAAGAAAGAAAGAAGGGAAGGGAAGGGAAGGGAAGGGAAGGGGAAGGGAAGGGGAAAGGAAGGAGAAGGGAAGGGGAAACGAAGGGAAAGGGAAGGGAAGAAAAGGGGAAAGGAAGGGGAAGGGAGGGGGAAAGGAGGGGGAAGGGAGGGGAAAGGGAAGGGGAAGGGAAAGGGAAAAGGAAAGGGAAAGGAAGGGAAAGGGAAAGGGAAGGGAAGAAGGGAAGGGAATCTCCTGGGCTGGAGAGAGGGGAGAGTCAGAGGAGAATTTATTTATTTTTTATTTTTTAAAGATTTTATTTATTTGTCAGAAAGCAAGTGCACAAGCAGGGAGAGTGGCAGGCAGAGGGAGAAGCAGGCTCCCCACTGAGCAAGGAACCCAATGTAGGACTCAATCCGAGAACCCTGGGATCCTGACCTGAGTTGAAGGCAGATGCTTAACTGACTAAGCCACCCAGGTGCCTTCAGAGGCGAATTTAAGTGGAAATGATTCCTTGGAAAAAAAGGACATGCACACCTGTTTACTTCCCAGGACTGAGCCCCAGCATGGAGGATAAAAGCAGATAGGCTGGAAAGATCCAAATCCAGAGGTTTGTATCCCCTTTCCCAGGCAGGACCTAGAGAGGGGGCAAGACTCCAGAGTGAAGTGTATCACATACTGAATCTGGTCTACAAGCAGGTCTTGTTTGGCAAGCACAGAATTTTTAAACAATTTGGTTTTGAATGACTTTGAGGGGAGCATACCCTCTCCAGGTTCTTCTGTCCTTACTCCCTATTATCTTACACCTGGTCTACTATACCGACTTGCCTCTAAAGGCATTTGAGTTCAAAATCCCTGACTTGCCTCTAAAGGCATTTGAGTTTAAAATCCCAGATGGACATGAAAAAAATCTCACATGATTCCCCATATGCCTCAGCAGAGTAATTCCATTTACTCAAGAGGGTGGCATGAGAAGGAGAGAGGGACAGGTCTCCTGTGACTGAAAACCAGATGTAAACAATGGTGTCTCAGTGAATGCTGATGAGGATGGGTGACAACCAGACCAGGATGCTTCCTCAAAGTTACGCACTTCCAAAATCCCAGTCTCCATCAAAACTGGGGCAAAGCCTAGAGACACAGATTTGACCGAAATGAAGTTTTTACCACTGCCAAAAGTTTGGAGTTCGACATTGTGGTTGGCTCCTCAGCATCTATTCCTTTTCTCTCACTGAGTACCAGCAATGAAGCTTGAGGAACTGACCTTGACTCCAGTGACGTACCTGATTAGTCCAAGAGAATTTCAATTACCCCTTGCTATTAATTATAATTCAGGAATGGATAAGTGACCCAAACCTGAGCAGTTCTGAGGAAGCAATTGCGTGGAAGTTTCTGGGAAGGTTCACAGTAACCGATGGGAATCAATCACTCGTTCTTTCAAACAAGATGTCTTTGTAGCCCAATTGTTTTGACAGCCACACTATAGTCATGAGGGGGACTAGCATTAGTTGAGGCCAACAGTGTGGATGGCAGAACAGAGAGATGAAAAGAACTTGCTCCTTGATGACATCATTTAGCCTCTATACTAACCCTGAATTCTTCCCTACTTTTTGGACTTCCTCTTACATTAGCAAATAAATTATTTACTATTTAAGCCAGAGTGAGTTGGATTTTCTATTGCCTGCAGTTAAGGCATCCTGACATAGGCTCATAATAAATATTAATTTTAGTCTCATAATAAATATTAATTTTAGTCATAGAAAAATTTGAAGACCAGTCTTCTTTTTTTATTTTTTTTTTATTTTTTTTTTAAAGATTTTATTTATTTATTCATGATAGACAGAGAGAGAGAGAAACAGAGGGAGAAGCAGGCTCCCAAGGAGCAGGGAGCCCGATGCGGGACTCGATCCCAGGACCCTGGGATCATGACCTGAGCCGAAGGCAGACGCTTAACCATCTGAGCCACCCAGGCGCCCCAGTCTTCTTTTTTTAAAAAGATGTATTTATTTATTTGAGAAAGAAAGTGTGCACACATGCATGTGCATGGGGGGATGCGGAGGGAAAGAATCTCAAGCAGACTCCCCATTGAGTGCGGAGCCCATTGTGGGGCTCCATCTTACAATCATGACCTGAGCTGAAATCAAGAGTCAGAAGTTTAACAGACTGAGCCACCCAAGTACCCCAGTCATAGAAAAATTTTAAAGTTACAATTTTCCACATTGTGGTTGAAAGACCACGATTCTTTTTGCTAAAATTTCATATAATCTAAAATTGAAATTGTTGCTTTTTTTTGGCAAACCCAGTATTACTTCCTACTGACATAAAACTCTGAAGATATTTTTCATAATTGTTTATGGATAATCACAGGAAACTAGACAGTTCCTACTCTCTGCCTTATTCATTCATGTAACAGTATTTATTGAGTGCCTACTGCATGCCAGGCACTGAATAAGCTCTGATAACACAATGGTGCTTATAAGAATCCCTATTTTCATTGACTTACAGAGTATCAGATACAAGGAATTCAGATTCAGAAGGTTTAAATGCTTCTGTCAGGAACCATTTATTTTTTTAAATTTTTTTTAAAGATTTTATTTATTTATTTGACAGAGAGCAAGCACAAGTGGGGAGGGTGACAGAGGGAGAGGGAGAAGCAGGCTTCCCGCTGAGCAGGGAGCCCAATGCGGGGCTCAATCCCAGGACCCTGGGATCATGACCTGAGCCGAAGGCAGAGGCTTAACGACTGAGCCACCCAGGCGCCCTGTCAGGAACCATTTAAATGAAAGAAAGAGATTGGGTTATATTCTCAGATGAAGGAGAATTGTGAGAAAAGGAATTGGATGTGAGTTGTTTCTTTGAGGGGTGATCCTCAAAAGCATGGTGAGGGAGAGGAAAAGTGAAAAAGGAAAGGATGGAAAGCCAACAGAGTATATACAGTGGGTCACTTCTGTGGGCAAATGGTGCTCATTCTGAATGACTGCGTGGAATACACCTCAGAATTGTCCTGGAACATTAGTCCACCAACTTGTTTTTCATTGGTAGAAGGTTGCTCTGGAGGCAGAAAGACATGGAGCTGTCTGCACACAGGGATTCTGCAGGTGATCTCACAGAAGGGTTATAGGGCTGTGGGTGAGGAACCAACAGCTCTGCTATGCTAGCAGAGGGCCAGGCATGTGGTAAACCCTGGATAAATACATAAAAGAAAAGAAAAGGGGAAATCATTAAGTCTTGTCTAAGAGAGACAAGGGAACCTATCCAGAGAGACTAATAATTCATCTTTTTATTAAAGATTTTTATTTATTTGGGTCACCTGGATGGCTCAGATGGTTAAGCGTCTGCCTTTGGCTCAGATCATGATCCCAGGGTCCTGGGATCGAGCCCCGCATCGGGCTCCCTGCTCCACAGGAAGCCTGCTTCTCCCTCTCCGACTCCCCTGCTTGTGTTCCCTCTCTCGCTGTGTCTCTCTCTGTCAAATAAATAAATAAAAATCTTAAAAATAAAAAAAAAAGAATTGTTTTCAAATTTGTAGGAAGGAAAGCACATCCTGGGTGTGTGAAGAGATAAATGTAGAGCCAGGAATAACAGTTAAGAAAGTAGGCAAATGGGGCACCTGGGTGGCTTAGTCGTTAGGCGTCTGCCTTCGGCTCAGGTCATGATCCCAGGGTCCTGGGATCGAGCCCCGCATCGGGCTCCCCGCTCGGCAGCAAGCCTGCTTCTCCCTCTCCCACACCTTCGCTTGTGTTCCCTCTCTCGCTTTCTCTGTCAAATAAATTAATTAATTAATAAAAATCTTAAATAAAAATCTTTTTTTAAAAAGATGAATTAGAGAGACAAATAATTTATCTTGTTTTTTTTTAAAGATTTTTATTTATTTGAGAGCAAGAGCACGAGCAGGGGTGGGGGGGGGAGAGAAGGCTCCCCACTGAGCGTGGGCCTGAGGTGGGGCTCGACCCCAGGACCCTGAGATCATGAGCTGAGCTGAAGTCAGATGCTTAGCCAACAGAGCCACCCAGGTGCCCTGAGGCTTATAATTCTTGAGGTTAGGTTTGGAGGATGCATCAGCTAAGAGAACAAAAGCACCAAAGTATCCCGGGCAAAGGGGATGACATCAAGGATATGAGATATAGAAGGAGAAGACCCAGAATTACTAGAGGTTAGAGAACAAAGGAGTAAGAATAGAAAAGGCAAGAGAGGTGGCAGGAGTCAGATCACAGAAGATTTCTATACAGTCCTAAGGAGTTACATTTTATTTTAAGGGAATGGAAAACCACTGAGTTATACAAGAGTGACATAATTGACTTTGAATTTTAGTAAGATAAATTTGTCCTGCTTGCAGACACACTGGTAGAATGGATTGAGTCTAATGTCAGGCAAACTAATTAAGAAGATGTTAACAATGTTCTAGGAGAGACAGTGGCAGGGGAGATAGAAGAGATGAGTCTGAGAATTATCTAAGAAATAGCATAAATTGTTCAGATGTAGGGGAAGAGAGAAAAGTAAGGATGCCACTCAGGTTTCTGGCTTTTAGGACTAAGGGAAAGTGGCACCCCCTCACCAGGCCAGGAAACACAGGAGGAGGAGGAACGGGTGAGGGGTGAGGGATTCTTTTCACATATATCAAGCCTTTGAACCTTTGTGCCCCAATATCTCCTAAAATAAATTTGAAACATGTAATCCTAACACATTTTGACACTGACTATTAAAATTGTACATCATAAATGCAAAAGCGGTAAGGGGTGTCATTTCCAGCCATATTATAAGACTGAAATTTTAAAATAAAACTTACATCATTCTTTGAAATGTATTGGAATTTAAATACCATAGCAAATCAATAACCACCATCATCCTCTTGAAAATTACATGAACAAGCTCTTCTACTCAGTCAAATTTTTACATCAATTCTTTTGCACCTTGAACCAACATCCCCATCCCACTTTCCCTCCATTTTATTGCAAGGTGATATACTTTCATTTTTGGAAGTCTTTTCTCGATTACCCTAATATTTTTAGCAACAAAAAATATACAGATGGAAATTAATTTTGATAATTTCCTGTGATTTTAAACTTTTTTAAAGAACTCGATTATAATAAAATCTTTAAAAAAATAAAGAACTCGATTATAGGAATTAAGTTATCATTATAATTGGTCATATACCACTAATAATTTTGATCAAAATTGTGAAAGAAAAATGTTTTTATAAATGTCTCTTTTACTCAGATGAATTATAATTTAAAAAACTAGTTCATATAAATACTATTGCTAGACTGAAATAGTGTTCAGCATTAATTTCGCTCTGTTTTCCATTTTTATAGATGTTAAGTGTTGAGAAAACTTGTTCACAAAAACCAGAGGATGAGAATTGAAGGAGTTTTGCTGCAGCAACATCATTCATTTATTTGAACTCCTTCCAAGTTATATTCCAAAAACCACAGAGTGATCTATCCTTAAAATGCATTTTTTAGTCATCTGTTAGTTGAAACTTGATTTTTCCCTCAATTCTGTTGTAAGCAAAGAATTAGAAAGAACCTGACTTGCAAAAGTGTTACCCCGGACATGACACCCATTCACTTTCTGGATTTCTGAAGTTTATCAAAAAGGCTTTCTCAAGAATTATCAAATGATTATTAAAATCATACCTGTTACTTTCCCATCTAGAGGCATTTTAATTAACCTGCCATGTACAGAAAGGATTAGAAGATGAAGATACTATTAATTTCAAAATACCTTGAGTAATAAAAACTGTGACAAGGAATTCTCTCTTAAATCATGTGATTTAAATATATTTTATTCAAAAACCTTGGTGCAGTATTTTTAGCTCATTTGATTAATGGAAAATACCCATCTATCATCTAACTAGCAAAGTCACCCTTCACTGTCAAACCAACCGGCCAAATCAGATTTTTTCTCTGTCACAAAAGATCTAACTACATGTTTTCTATTCAAATAAACATGTTAAGACACATCCCCATGACAACCGGCTCACTTCTGAATTCAAAGAGTGAGAGAGAGAAGAACCTTGCTGAGAATTTGTTCCTGAATGAAATAAAGTGCCATTCTGTTTGATATTTTTTTTATCAACATGCCCCCCTCTTTTGTTTGTTTGGTCTCACAAGGCAGTCAGAAGTGGTAGATTCTTTGACAGTCGTCAGAGGATGGAAAGGCTTAGGTGGTTAAAGTGAAAATTGTCATCGTGCCCTACTTATTCTGCAGTGGAATTAGATTCAAAACTTCCCAACAGGGGCCGGAAGAGGCCACTCCAAATGCCACCTTTCCTTCTTCCTAGGATGTGGATAAGTCAAGGAAAAACACAAGCCCTACCTTAGGAACACACTGCCTGGATTAGAAGAGTCTAGGCTACCCCAGTACTTTGAAAGGTCTGTGTGGAGCCCTGGGGGGGGTTATGCCCAGTGCAAGGTATATAAGATGGGGCAAGTGTACCTTTTTCGTTCATCAAAGGAGATAAGGGGGATTATGAAAAGGAGTTGAGAAAGGAAAACTAGCGTAACACCGCAACACCCGGCATTTCCTCAGAGAAATCCCTTCTAGCAGAATCACATAAGGAAATCAAGATCAGAAACTGGTTCCCTTAAAATTATCGCAGCCACCATATCTCTTGGGAAGTCTCTGTATCTGCCTTTGAAAACCATTTGATTTATACCGTTTATACCATTTGATCCTCACAACAGCTCTGTGCGTTTGGTACTTAAAATCGCTATTCATGTGACTTATTTAACAATGAGGAACCTAAGGTATAGAGACATCACACCAGTTACCCAAGGGCACTTGAACCCAGTTGAACTGACATCCTGGGCTCTTCCAGCAGAGCCCTCTGCTTCTGTTTCAGCCAAGAAGACTAATACACCAACCCAGCACCATTTCCTTTACTACCTGCAAGGCCTCGGCTTCTCTTCTCTGCCTCCTCATAGAATGCTAGACTAAATGACACTCAGGTTTCTAACAATTTCTCATTGAGACTCAATTAGCATATTTTATCTCTGGCTCAAGTGAATTTTTTTCAACACTTTATTAAGAAAAAAATTCAAAATGTATCTAAATTGAAAAAAAAGTTTTATACCCGCCTACATACCCATCACCTAGATTCTACTATTAATTTTACCATACCTGCCAAGGCTTTTTTTTTAATCTTTGGCAGCCTACATTTCCCCCTTCTATAAAACAGGAAAGTACCATAGCACTTTCATCCAAGCTGCCTTCAAAGAGTATGGCTTCTGACCCACAGAAAACTATACATTTTCTCATCTCCTTTGGTTCAGGTCATTTATTTAGTACAGTGGTACCAAACCTGGAAGCATATTAGAATCTTGTGAAGAGTTTTTGTTTTGGGTTTTTTGTTTGTTCGTTTGTTTTTGTTTTTTTAGAGAGAGAAAGGAGGAGGAACAGAGGGAAAGGGACAAGCTGACTCCACGCTGAATGCAGAGCCCAATGCGGGGCTCCATCCCACGACCCTGAGGTCATGACCTGAGTGGAAATCAAGAGTCAGATGCTTAACCAACTGAGCCATCCAGGCGCCCCAGCTGAGGTGTTTTTGAAACCTACCTTAGAAACCTACTGGCCCTTTCCCAGATCGACTGAGTCAGAATCTCTCGAGTAGATACAGGATTTTAGCATTCAATTAGCCAACAAGTAATTAGTGAGTACCGCTAAGTGTCGGGTACCTTTTTAGGCATCAGAGTGGATAAGGGAAGTCCCTGCCCTCACGGAGCTCCACCCTCTCTCCTCACCACAGAATTCCTTCCTGAACAATGTGTTCCGGCCCTTTCCCTCTCAGACTTCCAGAACCCGGCTCAGGCCCCAGAGTATTCTCACCTGGCCCTTCTGGTCAGTTAATGGCTTCCTCCTGAGCAGTGCTACTGCTGGTTTTTCTCCTCCTCATTATCGTAGGCTATAGCACCTTGTGCTAGGGTTTCTGGTTTCCTGTGTGGGACTCCACCAACTGTGAAGGGTCAGAAACTGTTGTATTTGACCTGGTATCCTCATTGTGCAGGGAAGTGTCTGGAACATGGCACCATTGCAAAATGTAAACCAAACAAACGGCCTGTTGATATTATACTGAATATAAGGCCATCACCACCTCTATGCAATGTATTTCCTGAGTCTCCTTCTGAGTTCCTTCCAGATGACTTGTTGGATGGATTGAGGGATGCTCTTTTTTACCCAGAGGGACTTTGCAGCCAATGGACCCAAAATAATGAAGGGCTTGGGAGGCTTATAAATTATGTTCTTGGATTTTTCTAAGTCCTCTAGTTGGAAACTCAAATTCCTTCCCCCACCAGTAGAATTTTGTAGCGGGGAATGTCCTAGAGAAGACATGTCATGAAAGAGTCCACCAGGCTTGACAGAAATTGTGTAGGCTGAAGTCAAATGGAACAGAGGACAAAGTCTCACCTCCACCCCTACTGTCTATTTGACTTAGATGGTTTACTTAACCTCTCTGAAACTCAGTGTCTTTACTTGCAAAACACAGACAGATATTCTCCCCCCTTTCTCCACATCAGACCCCAAGCTTCATGAAGAATAACATTACTAGCTAACATTTACTGAGGGCTTACCATGTGCCAGGCACATTCCTAACTCCTTTACAATTCAATACGTGGGCCCTTCAAGGTACTATTATCCCTGTTTTACAGATCATGAAACAGAGACACATTGAGTTGTCAATGATCAGACAGCCAGCAAAGGGCAGATTCAAATCCAGACCATCTGGCTCCGAGAGCTTGCTCTTATCCATGTCCTAAAGCCTTTGTTTGCCTTATTCACCCTGTATCTCCAGGTCCTAGAATAGCAACTGATCCATGGGTGCTAAAAATAACTTTTGAATGAATCAATCAATACCTTCTTGCAGCACTGATGTAAGGAACAGAGAAGTAATGTTTATTGAGTACCTACCTGCCATGTGTCAGGCTCTTTTATGTGTCTTATCTGGCTTACTCCTCCCTGGGATTATTAGTTAATATTATAAATATTAATAAATTATTAATTATTAAATCCATTTTAATGACAGCCTGCACAGAGGAAGAAACCAAACGGAGAGAGATAAAGTCACTTGCCCAAGGACACACAACAGACATTCGCAAAGCCCGCAGTCTTTCCTCTCTACCTGTGGTCTTTCAATGTGTTTGCTCACCTTGTAACTTTTATTTTGACAGCTAGAACTTTTTATTATTAGTTTAAGTAATTGCAAAGGCTGTAATTTCCCAGGTATTATAAATACTGACATCTTAAACAGATGGCATCATCTTTGGGGAGAGGTTACTTAAAAATTCCTTAATTTTGTATTCCTCTATGACTAGCACAATTTACAAATAAGGGCACTATGCATGACGCAATTTATTTATTTATTTATTTTTAAAGATTTTATTTATTTATTTGAGACAGAGAGAATGAGAGAGAGAGAGAGCACATGAGAGGGGGGAGGGTCAGAGGCAGAAGCAGGCTCCCTGCCGAGCAGGGAGCCCGATACGGGACTCGATCCAGGAACTCCAGGATCATGACCTGAGCCAAAGGAAGTCACTTAACCAACTGAGCCACCCAGGCACCCACGCATGACGCAATTAAAAAAATAGGAAAATCTACGACATATAAAAAAACCTCAGGAAGGTACATCTAATTGACTGATAGCATGTTAATCATTAATTGTACTTTTTGCAAACTGTGGCTATCACTGACCTGATAAAAAGTTTCTTATTTAAGCTGCTACTAAGTTTAAGTTTTCTATCTAAGTAACTTTTCTGGCTATGGGTGGTCATCCTTCCTTTCGTGGCAGATTTTTGTAGTT
The DNA here is from genome assembly GCF_011800145.1 of Mirounga leonina. Taxonomy (NCBI): domain Eukaryota; kingdom Metazoa; phylum Chordata; class Mammalia; order Carnivora; family Phocidae; genus Mirounga; species Mirounga leonina. Next base: position 41,518,821 of record NW_023270447.1, read on the forward strand.
CCCCTAATGCATCTGGGACAGCTGAGTCAAAGTAACCTGGAACTTTCCTGACAGCTCCTCATCCTCTCTCTTGCTAAGCACTGTAGCCCTTTTCGGCTGAGTTTTTAGAACTTTACTACCTTATGCACCACTCCTACCACCATATCCATAACCACCACCCTGGCGACTGCCTGAGCTTCCTCACCAACTGCCCCCCTTCGCTGGCCCATACTTTAATTGCTGTTGTCCACTATAATTTCCAAAACCATTATAGTTCCCACTATCACCATAGTTATCACTGCCAAAATTTTCTCCTTCACCATAGCCATTATATCCCCCACCACTGCCACCGTATCCTTGACCTTGGTTTGCACAATCTGGTTCATCACCACCTTGGCTACTATAACCAGGACCCCATCTGCCATCATTGCCACCCTCACCTCCAAATCCACTATATCCACCTCTATGTTGTCCATAATTATCTCTGCTACCATCACCTCCAGTACCATAGTCCCCTCTTCCACGGAAGTTACCACCAGAGGCAAATTGCCCTCCACCATGGCAGACGTTCCCCACAACACATAAAGTTGCCAGATCTCCCCCATGACCTCCTTGTGATCCAGCAGACTGCACTTGTTATTTCAAAAGAGACTTTTTCAGTGACTAGAAAAGTCATGGGAACTGCTTGAGTCTTCATGGAGGGCATGTGAGTCTTCACTTCACAATTAGGCCCATGTATAATGTAACCTTTCTGAACAACAATTTTATCAACTATATAACCAAAAATTGCAAAAGAAAATCCTCCTTTCCTTCCACTCTGCTTGTCTTCCATAACTTCTGTGGTTTCAATCTTACCAAACTTTTCAAAATAGTCCCTCAAGTTATAGTCTTCCGTATCTTCTTTCATACCACCAACACAAATTTTTTGTCACTGTTAGATGGGCACCAGCCTCTAGGGAGTCCTCTCTAGAAACAATCTCTTTGGTTCCACTACTTGCCCATCAACCTGGTCTAGACACTGTAGCATTCATCTCTTTAATAGAAGAGTGAATCACAAAACTCCTGGAACCCCTGGAACATTTTGGTTGCATGTCTCATCATACAATGTGTGTGCCTCATTGCTCTAAATGTTCTCTCAAACTATCATCTGTAGTTTCAAACCTCATACCACCAACAGAGAGTTTTCACAAGTGCTCTGGTTCCTTGTGCTCCAGTGGCAACTGGAGTCTGGCTGGGGGCCAGCAGGTAGAGGTTTTACCTCCACTTTGAGGCCAGACTAGCATCTAATCACTTCAATCTGGGTTCAGTCTGGGACTGAAAAAAAGACCTGCATCACTTTTTAAGATGTATCCAGTGGAATTTAAAATTAAAAGTGAGTGTATATCTATGTTATCTATTTTAAAAACACACGAACAGGTCTGTAATGGATGGAAATTTTACCTTTTCTTTTTGGACTCTTATTTCTCTTTCACTTCTTTCTCAAAATTGTTTTCTACTGTGACTTGTTTTACGCATGAAAGTCATTTGTTGATCATCCTTGCACATGCCTCTTTTAAAAATACATATATTGGGGCGTCTGGGTGGCTCAGTCGTTAAGCGTCTGCTTTCAGCTCAGGTTGTGATCCCAGAGTCCTGGGATCGAGCCCCGCATCGGGCTCCCTGCTCCGCAGGAAGCCTGCTTCTCCCTCTCCCACTCCCGCTGCTTCTGTTCCCTCTCTCGCTGTGTCTCTCTGTCAAATAAATAAATAAAATCTTTTTTAAAAATTATAAAAAAAATACATATATTGAGGGACGCCTGGGTGGCTCAGTCATTGAGCGTCTGCCTTCAGCTCAGGTCATGATCCCAGGGTCCTGGGATGGAGCCCGCATTGGGCTCCCTGCTCCGCGGGAAGCCTGCTTCTCCCTCTCCCACTCCCCCTGCTTGTGTTCTGTCTCTCTCGCTGTCTCTCTCTCTGTCAAATAAATAAAATCTTTAAAAAAAATACATATATTGAAATTTTGATAAATAATTATTACATATTAAAAGCAAATTTTCTTGGAACTCCATTTTTCAATGAACTGCTTGTGCTTTTTTTTGTTGTTCTGTTTTGCTTTGTTTTGTTTCTTTCTTTTTTTTTTTTTTTTTTGCTTTTTCAATTAGTTCATGAATCCATGGATCAGTATAAACTATTGTTAGAATGGAGAAGATTGCATTTCAATCCTATTCCTATTTTTTTGTTTTTATGGAAGTAAGAATGAGAAACCTGTTTATATAATTAAGTAGATGGGAAAGGACATTTTCTTATAGCAGTGTCACTCAGTTCTTTGAACTACTTCTGAGTGGTATGTCAAAAAACACAGTTACATGTCATCAAAAATAATTTTAGTGATCTATCAACTATCAACTTGATTAGGTTTTCCTTCAGTTTTCTTAAAAACAAAAAATCAGAAGCCATCGGACTGGAAAAAGGAATTGATATCCAGTCATTAGAGTCATTCAGTTCCCAGTACTATCACCGATATTTTGAATTGCCTCTTTGTTTGGGTATTTTTACAAATATTCCGAGAGTAATGCACCAAAAAATTTGAGATGAGTTGGACGCACACTTTTATTTTCTTGAAGTGGGAAGAGGACTGACTGAGAAAAGCGGTATGGGAAAAGAGGACATGCACCTTTTCCAGGTCACTTTCTTAGGCAGATTAATTTGAGACCAGCATGTGGAAGCTCAGGATCTGAAAATTGATTTATTTAAAACTATACATGCCTATGTCCCCCTTGGAAGTCTTTCTGATTTGTAGGGTACACATACCCCAGTTGGAAGATCACTCTCTATACTCTACCTGGAGTTGTTTGGATTAGAAATAATAGAGGTTTAGTGCATAAAGTAGACACACTATAAAATTGAGTTATTATTATTTTTAAAAATAATCTAATTTACTCAGAGCAGTGAGGAGTTGGAAGCTGGAACTAGATCCATCCAGTGGGAAGGACCACACCTTGGGGGAATTAGTGCAAATGCAGATTCAGATGGAAGAATTGAGGTCTGGCCATAAAGATGGTGTTCACAAGAATGAAAAAAAGTAGGGACACAGTCAAAACTAGATAAAAAAAAAAATCTCAGGACAAAACGGTAGATGTCCAAATGGGTGAGAAGAGAATAAAGAAGACGACTCTGGAGTGATGGTAGTTAACTTTGGAAAGTTTACCAAAGGCATGGTGAACATGAAATAAAATCTTAATCAGAAGACTGCAATTTGAGGGGCGCCTGGGTGGCTCAGTCAGTTAAGCGTCTGCCTTCAGCTCAGGTCATGATCCTAAGGTCCGGGGATCAAGTTCCACATCGGGCTCCCAGCTCAGCGGGGAGCCTGCTTCTTCCTCTTCCTTTGCCCCTCCCCCCACTCATGCTCTCTCTCTCTCTCTCTCTCTCTCTCTCTCTCTCTTCCTCTCAAATAAATAAAATCTTTTTTTTTTTTTAAAGAAAAGAAAGAGAGGGTGAGAGAAAGAGAGCAGGAACAGGGGGGAGAGGCAAAGGGAGAGGGAGAAGAGGCTCCCCACTGAGCTGGGAACCCAATGAGGGACTTGATCCCAGGACCCTGGGATCATGACCTGAGCTGAAGGCAGATGCTTAACCGACTGAGCCACCCAGGCGCCTTACCTAACTAAAATCTTAAGAAGAAGACTGCAATTTGAGTTACATCTCTGCAACATACTTACTGACTGCATAAACTAATTCCTCACCCCCAGTTTTCTGGAAGGTAAAATGGTAATCTTGCATAGCTGTAGTTTGAATTAAATAAGATGGCAGCATAGCACCCGACATATAAGTGATCAATAAATGGTCGACATTTGAATAGGAAATTCCAGAACTACCCATGTCTTCCACACTCACCTTTGTATCATTCTTCCTCTTCTTGCTGGAAGAGAGAAGTCCCTCCAACCACACAAAATGAACTGGTCCACCACTGCTCTGAATCTCATCCTCTCAATTATCTCCTCTTTTGTATGTTCCACTTCTCTCTCATTACCATTTTCCCATTCTCATTATTTATGCCAGCTCAAGTCTTTCATATCTTGAGCTCCCTCTCCTTCCCTTCTAGAAAGAATTGTGTTCACTCCATGGTTCCTTTTCCTTATCTGTCATTCGTGCCTTCGCCTATTACAATCTGACTTCTGCCCAACCACCCACTGAAATTCTTCTTGTCAAGACGACCATTCAGTCCCTCAACTCTCCCAACTATATCTGTTGAAGGCCTGCTCTGAGCCAGACACTGGGAATGCAGCCATAAACAAAACAAAATCCCTGTACTTAGACTTCCCATTCGAGTAGGGGTGACAGATAATTAACTAAAAAATAAAAAATAAAATCTTTAAAAAATAATAATAATAAAATAAAATGTATAAAGTGATTACCAAGATCAAGATAATTAACACAACCTTCACCTCACATAGTTAACTTTTTTTGTGTTAAGAATCCTTAAAGTCTACTCTTGGCAACTTTCAAGTATTATTAACTATAGTTACCATGCTGTACGTTTGATACTCAGAACTTCTTCTTTTTAAGATTTTATTTATTATTTGACAGAGAGACACAGTGAGAGAGGGAACACAAGCGGGGGAGTGGGGGAGGGAGAAGCAGGCTTCCCGTGGAGCACAGAGCCCGATGCAGGGCTCGATCCCAGGACCCCGGGACCATGACCTGAGCAGAAGGCAGACACCTAACGACTGGGCCACCCAGGCGTCCCACTTATTCTTCTTATAACTGAAAATTTGTACCCTTTGACCCACATCATCCCATTTCCCCCTCCCCCTAGCCTCTGGCAGCCACCATTCTATTCTTTGTTTCTATGAAATCTGCCTTTTTTTTTTTTTAAGGTTCCACATATAAGTGATACCATACATTATTTGTCTTTCTCTGTCTGGCTTATTTCACTTAGTATCATGCCCTCCAGTTTCATCCTGTTATAGCAAATGGCACCTAATTCTTAAACAGGGGTATTATTTTCCTACAGTTTTATCTCTGATCTGCTTTTCAAATCACTCTCTGTTCTTTGATTGAGTGATCTCAGCCCTGATTTTGGCTTTAGCAACCACTCACATGTTGATGAAGCCAAAGTTCATATTTCTAACCCATACGTCTTTTCTGAACTCCAGCCTCATGTATCCAACCATTATGCACACCTCTACTAGGATATATCCTAGGAACTTCAAACTCAATATGTCCACAGATGAGCTCATCACCTTTCCACTTGAAGAAGCTTCTTGTATAGTATTCCCTAACGAATTGGTGGGAAGTACCATCTACCTAGTTGCCCAAGCCAGAAACCTAAATGTCTTCAAAATTTGTCCCACTTCCTTTCCCTCCATTTTTGAAGAGTCATAGGAACAGTCTATTCTATCTACTATCGAGCTCAGTGCCACTGCTGAATGCAGATCCTCCCCCATTTCTTGCCATTTCTTACCAGCTTGCCAGCTTCCCAACTGGTCTCCTTGCTTCCACTCTCTTAACCCCTGACCTTATTTTCTGCACTGGCTGTAGAATGATCTTTATGAAATGTATATCCACTCTTGTCACTTCTACACTTAAAATTCTCCTCATTTCCATTAGAATAAAACCCACACTTCTTAGCAAGGAACATACGGTCCTTCAAGATTAGGCTCTCCCTACCTCCCCAACCTCATAGTCCATTACTCCACGTGTGCATAATATATTTCTGCTACTCTAAATCACAATTACAACTTTAATCTGTCATGTTCTCACCAATCTCCATGCCTTTGTATATGCTTCACATTCTGTACAGTCAAGGCTGGCAAAATTCTAGTCAGTCTTAAAGTCACAGCTTAACCTTACCAACCTCTTCTCACTGCCCATACCCCCAGCTGCAGCTATGTTAGGTGTTCGTTCTCTGTGTTTCATGTTGCCTTAATACTTGCATGCATCTTGGTCATTCCCTTGTAATTTTATTTATTTTGTTTTATATTATTTTATTTATTTTAGAGAGGGAGAAAGAGAGAAGCGGAGGAGAGGAGCAGAAGAAGAGAAAGAAAAAAAAATTTTTTAAAGATTTTATTTATTTATTTGAGAGAGAGTGAGAGAGAGCCCAAGTGGGGTGAAGGGCAGAGGGAGAAGCAGACTCTGCTGAGCAGGGAGCCTGATGTGGGGCTCGATTCTGGGACTATGGGATCATGACTGAGCTGAAGGCAGACACTTAATCGACTGAGCCACCCAGGTGCCCCGAGAGAGACAATCTTATTTTTTTTTTAAGATTTTATTTATTTATTTGACAGAGAGATAGAGAGAGAGCACAAGTAGGCAGAGCGGCAGGCAGAGAGAGAGGGAGAAGCAGGCTCTCTGCTGAGCAGGGAGCCTGACATGGGGCTGGATCCCAGGACCCTGGGATCATGACCTGAGCTGAAGGCAGATGCTTAACCGACTGAGCCACCCAAACGCCCCAAGAGAGAGACAATCTTAAATAGGTTTTATGCCCAGCATGGAGCCCGATGGGGGGCTCTTTCTCACAACCTTGAGATCATGACTGGAGCTGAAATCAAGAGTCGGATGCTTAACTGACTGAGCCACCCAGGCCCTCCTCCCTTGTAATTTGAAGTCTACTGATTTTTCTTCCCCTTATTTGTAAGCTCTTTGAGGCCAGGATCTGTGTCTTTCCTCTTCGTCCCCAGAGTCTAGCTTGGGATCTTACAATAAATGTTCTTCTGAAGACAAGGAGGGAAGAAAGAAATAACCAAATACAAGTGTGTTAAGGAAGAATACAGAAACTAGGAGGAGGATGAGGCCAGACACAATGGGGAAAATAGACCAGATGTCCTAGGGCCCCTTCCAGACTTGAACTCTGATGAGTCTCTAGAATGAGAAAACTGAAAATTAATAATGAAAGAAGACTTATGTTGTGATTCATCTCATTCATTTTGCTCCCTCTTCTCTCTGTTCTACAAAGAGAAGGAAGATATATTCAGACCCTGTAAGCCAATGGTTTTAGAGGTGCCATCATTTAATTATTTGCCTATTAAAGCCCAGCAATGCACGCTTCATCCTTCTGTGCATTCTCTTCCCTATTACCTACCTTTTCATGAAGGGGGGAGGGGAGGAATAAAAGACTCATTGGAGGAATATGTGTTTGTTTAATTTGGGCCTCTCTTGTATCCTCTAATAACCCAGCAAACTGGTAACTCTTATTCCTTGCTGTATTACAAAGGATATATTATCCTGCCCATTCTACTGCCGGAGAATAATGGTGTGGGGAAGGAAGAGAAAAGGACATTATTTTTCCAGGCCTCTTTTCCAACAAAGAGGAAAAAGCTATCACCAAAGGGCTATGTGTTTTGCTAGGCACTGATTCTTTCTCTTTGGCAATATCTAAAATCCTCAGGTGAACCCAGAAATTCAACTTTTAGAAATATCTTCTACTGAACAAAAAGTATGAATAAATGAGAACATTGATATGTGACACTTTTATGCAATATTATTTGAAGGGACAAAAGACAAAAATACCAGAAACCACTTGGATATGTATTATAGGGGAATATGGAAATAAAATATGGCATATCCTAAACTATGGATATTATGCATAAAAATAATAAGTTAAATATAGATATATTTACCCAGAGAAATGTCAATGAAATATAGGTGAAAAACAGCAAGTTAGTTTATGAGTTTATACAGTTTCATGTCAAAAGAGTATGACAAGGGGCGCCTGGGTGGTTCAGTCATTAAGCATCTGCCTTCGGCTGGGTCACGATCCCAGGGTCCTGCTCAGCGGGAAGCCTGCTTCTCCCTCTCCTACTCCCCCTGCTTGTGTTCCTTCTCTCGCTTTCTCTCTCTCTGTCAAATAAATAAAATCTTTTAAAAAAAGAGTATGACAAAAATCTCTAAATATGTGAAAATATATATATGTGTACATATATCTGCTGTATGTATACATAGATATATTTAAACACACACATAGATAAGGTTGTGAAAAGATATAAAAAGATATAAAGAGATATAAAGAAATGTTCATATTTGTTGGGGCGGGGTGGCAGATTAAGCAGAAGAGGACCTTGTTGACCGTGTCACACAATGGTATTGTTTGGTTTGTTGCCTCAAGCTAGCATTACGTTTGTACTTCAAAGTGAAATCCCCAATTTAAAAGTACACACACACACACACACACACAGTTGAAAGATAAAAGTCTTCAACTGATGCTTTTAGTCTAAAAACCATTCTAACAAGGAGGAATCCTTTCACTCCTCTGAAAGACTCCCCTAGTTCGCTTGTTACAGCAATAGACCTGGAGAAAGAAGGGAGACCCACAGGCTAACACCCTCTGGCCGGACTGCATAATCTTCCCTTAAATTGACCAGCCTGTGGAGTAACAGCCTGGAGGGCTGTGGAAGTCCAAACTCTGGAATGGTCCATCAGAACTGGGTGTTCTCAGGGAAGGATAAAAGTAGAGAAAAGGCCGCCTGATTGCCTCTTGGCTCTTCCCCAAAGGAGTTGCTCGTGGTGGGAGTGGGGTTTTTCCATGGCAGAGGAAGAGGAAAAATCAGATCACATTTCCTACAGGCAGAGCCTTATTTATTCAGGAAGATCTTGGGGCCCTTGCTGTTCATAACAAGAGCATGCTCACTGGGTTCTGCCTTGATGTACACCGTGAGAAATCTTTTCTCTCTTTCCTCCTTTCCTTTCTTTCTTTCTTTGCTTTTTTTTTTTTTCCTGGTCTTAAGTTTGTAGGTGTTCCTCCCTAAAATGCAAAGGTTCTAGAGAAGTGCCATGTGTGGCCATTATTAGACCAAGTGCAAAATGTGTTGTCATTTCCTATAATCCTCATGACATCCCTAGGAAAGATTTACTGGCTGCGTCACCTTGGATCAATCACTTAGCCCCTCTGAGCCTCCATTTTCAGCCTCTGTAAAATGGGGATAACAACACCTCTTTCACAGGTTTTTTTTTTTTTTTTAAGATTTTATTTATTTATTTTACACAAAGAGAGAGAGAACACAAGCAGGGGGAGAGGGAGAAGCAGGCTCCCCGCTGAGCTCATAGAAGGTTTGTGAGGATTAAATAAGATAATGGATGCAAAGTATATAGCACACAACAAATGCTTGATAAATTGTTAATTTACTCAAAATACATTTCTATCTTAAGTCCTTACACTATATATGCAGCTTAACCACACAAGGATATTGCATTCCATCTGAAAAGCCGTGACAAAGAAGAATCTATGAAACTCCTGGTGCTTATATGAAGAAAACAAGACCCAGGATCTAAAATAACTGGAGAAATAGAAGGTCAAGGCTGCTCTGCAGAAGACCACTGAGCCAGATATCTCCCTGGCACAGCGCCAGGTCCGGAACCAGCAACACACAGCCAGCGGTCATGAAACTTTGATGAGACAGCCAGCCATCCGGTAGGGCAGGTGACGCCTCCAGAGCAGGCTTCCACAGCATCAGAAAGATAAATCCAAAGCACCAGCCGTCAGGAAAGAACAAGGGTGGGTTTTGAGCATTTAATCCATTCCTTTATTCAATAAACATTATAGAACACTTAGCATGTAACAGATGCGGCGCTTGGCCACTGCCCATAGAGAAAAGAGGAAGACATGGTCACTGCCCAGCGGCAGCTCTCAGTCCAGCAGGGAAGACAAGAACAAGTCTTTGCAGACAGTGGGGTAGGTGCGCAGATGGTGCGGGCCAGGTTTAGTGGAGGCACAAAGGACCAGAGAAGACGTCAGAAAATGACCCTCTTGTTTCTCAAATCGTACACTTGAGCAAGAGGCAAGATGTTCTGTTTAAAAAGGACGGGGCTGAGACTCAGGGTGCAGCCTTTCTAAACCCTTCCTGCTTCTCTTCGGCTTTGCACAAATATTTTCAACTCTTTGGGCCTTCGTGTCTCAACCGAACTACATGTTTTTTAAGGTTTAGGCAGTGACCTAAGCTCTCTGTACATCTAAGCTTCCTTATCTGTAAAATGGGGCTAGTAACAATACTTCCCTCTGAGGATGAAATGGCTTCATATTGGTAAAAGTATCCAGAACAATGCCTGAGTCACATAAGCTTAAATAAAACAAATGTAACTATCCTAATGGTGGGTCACCGGGTCCGTATTGTAAACTTCTTAGCGAAAGTGTCTTCTCTTAGGAGACACTTCCAGGACCCTTACAAGCCCCAGCAGTGGGTCTTGTATCATCAGGCCATGCAGTCCACCACCCTCCTTGTTGCCACCATCTACCAACCCTTGGGCCCCTGCAGTAGCTTCTGCTCATATGGGACTATGCCCATCACAATCCCTGTGATCTCTTCACCCACAAGTCTTCCAGGATCCTGCTCTCTCTTCATCCACTGACTTGTCATGTTCTCTATCCTACCTCGGGAGCTCCTGCCCATGGGTCACACTCTCAACACTGCCATTTTGACTGTTGACAATACGGTTTATTTTTACGTTTACTTGGAGAGTTCCCACTCATCCCTAGTTTGTACAGAGCTCTGTATAAAACACAGAGTGTTAAAGAGGTCTCTAGTTTTTCTGATGAAGGGACTAAATGAGTCATAAAGTAATGGGCTGGAATAATACTGTTAATGGCAAATTAAGTAAATCAATTCCATTCCTAAAACAGACATATTTTTATTTTAGACATTTCTTAGTTGAAAGTTGTAGTCCTAGGAGATGGAACAGGTAGTCTCTAATATTAAATGAATGGATGGAGTTGGGGAGAGCCTTTGTATTCAGTCGTTCAAAAAAAAAAAAGAATCTATGTATGTCAAGATTTTACTACTGCAAGAGACAGAAAATCTGCTAAAATTTAAGTAAGTCCCTGTCTTCACTTCTAAAATATTCTAAATAAATTCTATTCTAATTTTTTTCTAAATAAAATTATTCCTCTACTCCCTCTTCCTGTCTTCACCAACCTTCCTTACTCTTCATCATGGCCTTCGTCTCCCGTGGGTATCACCTGGAGAGGAGAGAAGGAACTCCTCTATCTTCGGCCCTCGCTTTACGGGATTGGGCTCCTCCCTGAATCAGCTAGGAGCCTTGGGACCCTGCTGCAGCCCACCCTCAGATTCCAGCCTTCCAGAATCCTGATCTACTACCCAGCCTCTGCAACTGCATGAGGACTCCAAATTTCTCATTTATACTTGAATTCCTCACTGGGACTAAGAGCTCTTCTCTGAACCTCCGTCTATTTATTTGGGTATTCACATCCTGCTTACCCCTTGCTGGAGTCCCAGCTGTCACTGGTTGTGAGACCTGGGACAAGTAACCTTAGCTTTCTGACTCTCCATCTTATTCTTTTTTTTTTTTTTTCAGTTCAATATATTTTATTCATTTTCAAGTACTTAACGATTTATGCTTCTCTTTCTCTGTAATCAAAGGAATAAATTGAGATGCCAAAACCATGTTTTCCTGTGGGGCTTTCAACAGGGATAGAACCTGGTAGAGCTGAGATTGAAAGAATGCTACCATAATGAACTAACCAACTTAAAAAAAAAAAAAAAGGAAGGAGGGACAGAAGGAAAGAGGGGAGGAAGGAAGGCCGGAAGGAGGGAAGGAAAAAGAATCTCTATTTTCTGCACCTCTTCAGGGCTGTTGAGAGGATATAATGTAGTGTGATGGGTAGACACTGGTGTGGATATAGATTAGGATATAAATAGAGATACCTAAGTATTTAAGAAACATTAGTTCTCTTCTCTGCCTGCCTTTCAGTCATCTCTGCCATGTCCATTGCTTCAAGCTTCCTTGAGTCTCCATAAAAACCTGGGTTCCCCATTCCTTCAAAGACAGTCCTATGTGTCTTCCAGGCCCTCTCCCTTCATCTTCCTTCCCAGCCTGCACCACGGAGGCCCATAACAAGATCGCTGGGTGATTCCTGAGTGCACTGCAGTTTGAAAAGCACTTCACTAGATTATTCATTGGGGTTCAACGCAAAGTCATCACCTCTATGCAAGTGCCACTGATGCTTCTATCCAACCTGTCCACTTACTTCCATCTGGGCACTATTATTTACTTTCTCCTGGCTTCCCCATCTACCCAGCCACTCACCCATCCATCTATCCATGCCTCCACCCACCGATGCCTCCATCCATCCTTGAGTCTGCAAGCACAATGAGGGCTTATTATGGCAAGACACTCTCCTTACTGATGAAGATAAAAAGACAAATCAACCACACACATTCCTTTCCCTCAGAGAGCTCCAGTCTTGTGGAGAAGGTAGCTAGTTCATAGACAATTACAAGATAATGATGAGTGCTATTTGTTCAGCAGTCACAAATATTTACTTTTTGCTAGGATAACAGTTTGGATGGGAAGCTAGGGAGCACAAAGAGGGGGGCACCCCACTCAGCCAAGGAGATCAGCATTGACATCCAAGCTGCACTAATCCTTTAAGTCTCAGCCTACACATTCCTCCTCCAGGAAGCCTTCTCTGAAAACCCTCTGTCAGGTGCTCTATGCTCTATTCCACAAGAATCAGCCTGCCAAAATGTCAAGGAGATACATCCCCAGTCTTGGAACAGCATATGCAAAAGTCTGCAGGCCGATAAGATCATGGAGCATGTGGTATGTATATTAATATATCCCCTACATTGCCATGATTTCTGTACACATCTCTCTCCCCTACTCATCTGTGAGTTCCATAAGGACAGGAGCTATGACTTGTTGACCTCTGTATTTCCAGCACCTACCATAGTGCCTGGCATATAGTAGGTGCTCAATAAATATATGGACAGGACAACAACAGGAAGATAGGTTTGGAGAGGAATTTCTTCTGGAGTTAGTTCGTTGTGCATCATCTTGGACTCCCTTCTAGAGCAGTAGGATAAGATCACACAGAGAAAATAGGCTTTGGTTTAAAATTTAAAAAACAGATTTTTTTAATTAAGGGGAAAAATTATGAATTATAGCAGGTATCTGAGTCCTCTGTGAGCTAAAATTATCATTTAAAATATCTGTCTCATCCATTGGTAACAGTCAAAAGGGTGGAGAGGAGAAAGTTCAACTGTGGCCAAATAGTAAAACATGAGCATATGTTTTTGGTTTCGTTGCCTCTCCAGTTTCAAGTCCAAGGGCACATATGTCCTTCACTAGAGACTCACGTACGTGACTGAGTTACAGCCCCTGTGTTACATTTCTTCTGTAGATAGCACAGAGTACGGTGCCTCTTCTGCTCATTGCTGAGAAGGGAGCCTGAGGTCGGCTGGTTTGTTCTGGTTAGGTGAGCTAAATTTGAGAGGACTTAACTCCACTCCCTTTTAAAAATTCTACCAGGATTATGAACTTTAGAGTCAAACAGACATTACAAATCTTCTAGCTCACCAGTTTCCAACTTGCAGTCCTTGGTTCCATTAGAGTTATTGCAAGAGGTCCATGAATCTATATTGGCACCCCGCGCTGGGTGTAGACTGAATTATGGTTACACCTTGCCCAAATAGGTTCTATTTTACAAATCATAGTATAGTGGTTTAGAACACTGACTCTGGAGCCCGACTGCCTGGGTTGGAATCTCAGCTCTACCATTACAGGCCATGTGCCTTCAGGCAAGACATGTTTTGTGCCTCAGTTTTCCCATCTGTAAAATGGGTATAATAATCATACCTCTCTCATAAGATTAAACGAGCTAATATTTATATAATGCTTAGCATAGCATCTGAAACATAACAAGCAGTATATAAATGTCTGTTTAATTAAAACAGAAAATTAAACTGGTTGTGGCGTATTATAACTGCAATGATAATTGTTTGTACACATACTTCAAATTGTCTATAAGGGCATAGGAAAACCATGTTGGCCTTTTTCTTAATGACATTGACAGTGCTGGGAGAGCAGGTAGGACAGGGTACTTAATGGACACTATTATGTGGGGTAGGCTCTCCACCTCTTTCCTCACTGCATCCCTCTGCTCAAGAAGCTATTATGGCTCCCTATTGCTTACTGCAGCAAATCCAGGAGCTTCAAGGCCTCGGTAACCTGTCCACATTTGGCCTCTCTGTCCCATGCATTCTCAACAAGGGCAATATCGCCCCCAAGGGAGGAAATATTGGTTCTTTGTTGGGGATTGAAAAAAAAATCTTCCTCTTTTTATGTCTATAGCACACACACAGATCCACAGTACATAACTGATATACATTGTATCTGTGGTATTAAAATTTCACTGGAGACAAGTAATTAAGAAAAAATTCTAAAAAGGTTTCTGGGCAATAATGAATAAAACTTTAAGAAACACTGATCTAGATTTATTTCCCTCAAGAGAAAGAACACTCACAGCATAAAGAGTTGAGGAAATCATTTTGTATTTTCTTTGGTTCTAGGCTTCCTGAGGAGTAAAGTGAAGGAGATTGACCCATGACCTCTGAGGCCCTTTTCAGCCCTGACAGTAGATGCCCCCAAGAATCGGGTGCGCACAAGGTGACTTACATACTCACCCAGAGACTTTGCCCCTTCACGAGTGAATTTCCTTCCCACCCACTGGCCTTTATTTACTCTTGCCGTTCCCCTCCCCCACATTCCCAGAACTTCTGTCTTCTCCTCCCTTTTTGAGGCCCCACCTCCCCTAGGTGTCGCCTCCTGTCATAACCCTGCCACCTCCCAAGCAGTGCTGGCGAGGCTGTGTGAGCTGGGATTTGAGTGATGGGTGGTTTCTGAGAGCCCTAGGAAATGAGATTTCTGACTGCCCCCCAGCACGGTGCTCGGCATGAAAGAGACAATAAGTATTTACTGAGTGAAAAATGTATGAATGCATGAGTGAATGAATTATATTTCTGTATCTTTCTCTTTTCTCCTCCCCATCCCTATGCATAATGTTCAAAGCGGCAAAAAAAACAAAATGAAACAACACACACACACACACACACACACCCCAAAACCACTGGACAGGGAAGGTTGCTGTAGTTTGGGTTTCTCCGGAGGCAAACCATGAGACAAGGATCTGACTGTGAATGGTATATTTGGGAGATGACCCTGGGAAACTCTGGTAGAGGAGTGGAGAAGTGAGATCAGGAAGGAACAGATATCCAAAAAAAGTTGTGATATTAAGCAAGTCACCACTATAGACAGCCAGAGCTTAATTTGACTGGAGAATTCTGGGAAGCAATGTAGTGACCCTCACAAGAGAGGAAGGGGGTACTTATCCACCAAGTTCCACTAGACAATGGTTGAGAGCTGTTCCCAGGGGGCACTAACTCCCTGGTAGTTCCAGCCTACAGCAGTTGAGGGCATATGGTCACTGGCATCTAGAGAACGCCCTCTAGCAAAGAGACCTGGGCACTGAGAGTTCTCTTCAGGCCAGAGACCATGGAAGCAATTAAGGCCCAGGGATATGGGGGGACCTTCAGCATCTGCTACAGGGGTACGGTGAGGAGGGAGAGAGAAGGTCTGCTTGAACCTTTCCTTTCTCCCCTTCTCCAGGTCTTGAGCACAATCCATCCCAAACTGATAGACTCTCTTACTTACATAAGACACCTTGCATTTTTTAATTTTTCTTTCACCTCTCTGAGGCATCAACCCAAAGGGGATACCCCTGCAATATTGCACAGCTCCAGAAGGGGGCGCAATGTCCATCCCTGGATGGGGTTCCTGGAATTAGGAGGTGTCCTGCGTGAGAGGCAGGGAGGGCCCCAATGCTGGTTGTGGAGGCGTATTACTCTGTCTCCATCTGACAGCTAAAGAGACCTGCAGCACCCTGTAATCAGGGACAGAATGGGTGAGGAGATAAGCACTTCCACGGAGGCGCTGTGTTTAGGATGTTGTGGTCTGGTTATGCCCGGGGCTCTATTCCTCCAGGTCCTTCCTGTCCGCTAGGACCCACCAAACCTAAGCCACTCCTGGCCCCACACTGCCCCCTGGGCAGCTCTGAGCAAGGTCAGAGGCAGAGAAACACAGCCCCCAAACTCCATCCCACGCAGAATTGGGCAGGAAAGGCCCGAGCCTTAGACACCAGCTTCCTGTAAGGCTGCAGACAAACCACGGAGCTTCTCGACCCTCCTTTGCCTCGCGTATGAAATGGTTCGACCCTCCCGTTGACACTGACAGATAAGGCACAAGAAGGTGTTTTGTCAGACTGCAAAGGGCTGTACAAAGTATTATCGCTGGTCATGACTAACATCTCCTTCCTGTAGCCCCTGGGGTGCCTGTGCCAGAGCCACACAATAGCGCTTCCGCTTTCTCCATCACTGCTTCTCAGCGGCCTCGCCCGCGGCGGGCGCCATGTTCTTTCCTGTCTCCGCGCGGGCCTGCGAGCCGGTGCTCTGCTTCTGTCCCTGTCCTGCCAGTTCCTCCCCACTCAACTCTCAGGACTCCTCCCGTGACACTTCTTCAAGGCATTCTTCTTTTAAGTAGGCTGCACATCCACTGCAAAGCCCAACGCGGGTCCTGAACTCATGCCCCTAAGATCAAGACCCGAGCTGAGGTCAAGGACCAGACCCTTAACCAACTGAGCCACCCGGGCGCCCCTGGGCGTTCTTTCCTGACACCATCCTCTTCCGTGGGAGTAGGATGTCCCACCTCTGCATGCCCAGTGCTCCCTGAACTCCCCTTTGTTGTTTGCTGCCTTCTTTGTCTCCTCCACCCAAATGGAAACTCCTGCAAAGCACCAGGACCTTGTTAGTCTGCTAGGGCTGCTATGACAAAATACCACAGACTGGTGGGCTTAAACAACAGAAATGTATTTTCTCACAGTTCTGGAGGCTGGAAGCCCAAGATCGAAGTTGTCAGCAGGGCCGGTTTCTCTGAGGCTTCTCTCCTTGGCTTGCAGATGGCTGCCTTCTGGCTGGGTCCTCATAAGGTCCCTCCTTTGTGTAGGCCCTTGCTATCTCTTGGTGCATCCAAATTTCCTCTTCTAATGAGGACACAAGTCAGATTGGATTATGGCCCACTCTGTTGGCCTATTTTAACTCGATCACTTCTTTCAAGGCCTTATTTCCAATTATAGTCACATTCTGAGATACTAGAGGCTAGGGCTTCAATGAATTTGGGAGGATATAATCTGGCCCATAACAGTATGTGCACATGTTCTCTTTTCAGCAACCCCAGCCAACAACTAAGCAGGGTGGGGATACTAGGGCCTCACTGTTTTTGCCCAATGGGGGACTCTTCTAATGGGCAATCTTTGTTCCAGAGATTCCCTGTAGGTTGTCCAAGACTTTCTCAGATCTAAATCGTGGCCTGAGCCTCTTCTAGCACAAGCCTGCTCTTCCCTCCTTGTGTCTTCTACAGGCATTATCCCCAGCAAACCTCTTGCACTAGTAATTCTGGTTCAGTGGACCCTACTGACAGAGTTTTACACACACACACACACACACACACACAGGTAAAGAACCCATGGGTATGACTAACAACTAAGCCCTCCATGCAGCATGGAAAGACCTACTCAGTTAGCTAACTAACAGAGGCTAAGTGCCTAGTCTGTGCAGGAACATTGTTCCTATCCCTCAACAAAGCCCTGTCTAAT
Source organism: Mirounga leonina (assembly GCF_011800145.1). Classification (NCBI taxonomy): domain Eukaryota; kingdom Metazoa; phylum Chordata; class Mammalia; order Carnivora; family Phocidae; genus Mirounga; species Mirounga leonina. Next base: position 41,536,215 of record NW_023270447.1, read on the forward strand.
GAGGAAGACAGAGAGGAAAACAAGCCAGCAAAATACAGTGTGATATCTTTGTGTATACATGCATGCTTCTAATTGTTTAAGTAAATAGAAACTTCTAATGAGTTCCCAATGTTCTCATCCTACTGTTTTCTTTAGTTGGGTGAACATCCTCCTGCAATCTTGTTCTTGTTTATTATTTTGCTTTGCAAAGTCTTCTACTTCTGACACAACAAATTTAAACTTGAATGCACATCCAATTGGGGAATTCTAATAAATTCTAAGTTGGGGATTTGAATTAATGAGTTCCTGAATAACAGAGTTGATTATATTGTCCTTAGTATTCCAGTTGCTGGTGTTTTGTTGGTTTTGGCCCTGGAATGACTGATAAGCAGCAGATCTAATGATGACAGTAATGACTGAGGTCCAGAAATAATAAGACTTAAGCCATAGTCATATTAAAGCCAATAATAATAATAAGCATCTACCCATACATTAAAGACTTAGCTCATTAATTGTACCTGTAACCTAAGAAACCACAGCAAGAGACTGCTGAGAGGAGAACCAAGAACACAACAGAGAAGCCAATATTCTGTAGCATCACAGTTGGATTTTCTCTGTTCTAAGAAACTCTAAAAGGATTTGTTGCCACACTTGGGGAGTTCACAGCAAGGTAGAAGTTGAGCCACATATTAGGTTTCTGAATCACTTATAAAAGGGCCTGAATTGTCTCTTTGACACAGAAGTATCTATGTATGCCAGAGCTCCTGGCATTTTATGTACATTTGCATATTATATTGTACATTATAGTTTTATATATTATTTGTTATAGATCACATATTGTGAATATATATCATATATATATATATATATATATCCATTTTTTAAAAATCTGGGTCCCTGTTCTCAGGGCTGTGTGGGAAGTCCAGCACCTCCCTGAGACTTCTGGGGGCTTGCTCTTCCTAAGAGGGTGGCTGGAAGTCTCCTTCTATAGCTCACTTGGCCTCCCTGACACTTGCTTGATTCCTCTTGTCCATCCTGCACCCCATCAAGCCTCAGAAGTTGCTGTCCCTTCTGACCCTTTGCACCCCTGCATCCCCATATCTTTTTCCCCTTCACTCTTCATAGCAGTACCAACACTTCCTGACTGTATAATAACCAAAGCAGGTAAAGGGCAGCACGAGTCAACTAAAGAATTCCTCTAAATCAACAATAAAAGACAACCAGTTTTTTTAAAAATGGAGAAAAGAACCAGCCCAGAGATGAGAGTGAAGACTTCACTTACTAAATCTCTCTGAAAGAAATGGAAAAAAGAAAAAAAAATGGAAAAAGGGCTCAAAGTGAAATGGTTTACCCAAGGCCACAGAAAGGGTTGATGGCAGAGGAAGGAGAATTACTCAAGCTTTCCTAATTCCTGCTTGAGCCCTTCACCCTATCCCCCACCCCTACCACCAAATACCTGCCCAAGTCAGGTTGCTTCAGGACCACTGAACCTTCCAGAATTTCTGCACTGATTAGTCAGCAGTGGAAAATCTGAAGAGATGCAAGTAGGAAAAAGAAACTAAACCAGGCCAGAAGAGCAATGCAACAGGCATGATGGGGGTCAAGTCCTCCTATTCCATCTTCATTTCCTGTGACAGGAAACACAGTCCCTGACATCCAGGCAGACTCTGAGCCTGTGAGCATGAGGAAGCTGGCCGAAGACATGGGTGAGCCGGCACTCGAGGGGACAGAAGGAGAGACAGAGGTAGGCACCCCAGACAGGGAAGCTAGCAACCAACCTGAGGGCAATGATGGGATCCCTTCGTCTTGAGTCTGACCATGCCCACGGAGGGTTATTAAAGAGACCTGCTGTCCCCACCTGGTCAAGGAGCCCTGGCACTGGTCCAGGAGCCTCTTCTCTGAGCCCCTGTCCCAGGCAGGCCAGGCCAGAGTGAAAAGGCACTCCCAGAGGCCCGTGTGGTCCCCTACCCTGGGAAAGCTCTCCAACTGCACCCTCAGGCTCCACTCGCCCACCACCTCCTCACCCTGCCCTGGTACACTTTCAAGACCCTGTAGCTGCAGGATGTTATTGATTAGAGGGCACCTGGGTGAGCAGCACAAGAATGCGCCTCCCCAAGTGGCCTGGGCAGGAACCACATCCCAGCTCTGCCCTGACTTCTCCAAGCCCAACCTTCTGGGTCAAGAACTTGTATCCCCCTTAAAAAAAAAAAAAACCACTTCTAACCTTTTTTAAAACTTTAAACCTTTTATCAACAGAGAGGGAGGGAACTGATTTTTTTTTTTTTTTTTGGAAGGCATTGTAAGCTAACCTGACCATCTTTGCAACCCTGCATTTCCCTCATGCAGCTCCACAGACCCACTTCTAGGGAAGGGGTTTTGTGCTCAAAACTGTCTGATCAACTCTCAGTCCTTTCTAGCAAGATAAGTGACACCTAGGACCCAGGAAATAAATGCTGATGATTTGTGGGGGAAAAAATAAGTAAAAATAAAAATGGATAAGACTTGATTTCAAAATAGACATTTCAAAAAAGAGGACATACCAATCACTAGTAAGCACATGAAACAGTATCCATAGGTGTTCATGTAAATACCCTGTAAATTTCTTTGGCTACCTCTTCATTCATCAGGGAAACACAAAACCAAAGAAGATGTGATATATATGCACAATAGAATATTATTACTCAGCCATCAGAAAGGATGAAATCTTACCATTTACATTGATGTGGATGGAACTGGAGGGTATTATGCTGGGTGAAATAAGTCAATCAGAAAAAGACAATTATCATATGGTTTCACCCATATGAGGAACATAAGAAACCACAGAGGATCATAGGGGAAGGGAGGGAAAAACGGAATAGGAAGAAATCAGAGAGGGAGACAAACCATGAGAGACTCTTGGCTATGGGAAAGAAACTGAGGGTTGCTGGAGGGGAGTTGGGTGGGGGGATGGGGTAGCTGGGTGATGGGCATTAAGGAGGGCATATGTTGTGATGAGCACTGGGTGTTATATGCAACTGATGAAATACTGAACTCTACATCTGAAACTAATGATGTTCTATATATTGGCTAATTGAATTTAAATTAAAAAAAAAATCAAACCATGGGAGGTGCCTGGCTGGCTCAGTCAGTAGACCATGCGACTCTTGGTCGTGAGTTCGAGCTCCATGTTGGATAGAGATTACTTAAAATAAATAAATTAAGAGATTACTTAAAATAAATAAATAAATAAAATTAACGACAATAACAACAACAAATATGGGAATGCCATTTCAAAGCAACCAGAATGGCTAAATTTTAAAGGGATGACAAAATAGCAAGTGTTAGCAATGATGCAGAGCACCTAGAACTTGCATACGTTGCTAGTGGGAGTATATGATGGTACAGTCCGTTTGATAAACTGTTCGGCAGTTTACTGTAAAGAAATATACCCACCCTAAACCCCAGGAATTCCAGTTCTAAGCATACCCAAGAGAGAGAAAATGTATGTCCACAAAAGACTTGTGCAAGAACATTCATAGCATCTTTATTCATAACAGTGAAACCTGTAAGCAAACCAAATGTCAGTCCAGAGGAGAATGGCTAAGCCAGTTATGGTATTTTTGTACATTGAAACATAATGAGAAGAAGAAGAAGAAGAACTACTGATATACATATGAACATTGATGAATCTCAAAAATATTATATTGAGCAAGACACAGATGAGTACATACTGTTTGATTCCATTTGTAAATTTCTATATGAAATTCAAAAACAGAACTAATCTATGCTGATAGATATCAGAATATCTGTTACCTAGGGTGAGGTGGGACAAAGTGACAAGAAAGGGACACTTTCCGGGTAATGGGGAGGTTCTCTATCTTAATTAGGATGGTGGTTAAAAGAGGATAAACAGGGGCGCCTGGGTGGCTCAGCCGTTAAGCGTCTGCCTTCAGCTCAGGTCATGATCCCAGGGTCCTGGGATCGAGCCCCGCATCAAGCCCCACATCGGGCTCTCTGCTCTGAGGGAAGCCTGCTTCTCCCTCTCCCACTCCCCCCTGCTTGTGTTCCCTCTCTCGCTGTGTCTCTCTCTGTCAAATAAATAAATAAAATCTTAAAAAAAAAAAAAGAGGATAAACAATTGTCAAAACTGATTGAACAGTACACCTAAGATCTGTGCAATATATTGCATTAATTTATACTTTAAAAATCCTCATGCCTAGGCTACATCCTAGTCTAATTAATCAGAGTTTCTGGGGACAGAATGTAGGCACCAGTATTTTTTAAAATCTTCCCCAACAAGGGCCTCACCTTCCATGACTGAAAATTCCACCATGGCGTTTCCATTAAAACACAAAACTAAATAAAATAAAACACTCTCGGGGCACCTGGGTGGCTCAGATGGTTAAGTGTCTGCCTTCGGCTCGGGTCATGATCCCAGGGTCCTGGGATCGAGCCCCACATCAGGCTCCCTGCTCAGAAGCAGGGAGCCTGCTTCTCCCCCTCCCTCTGCTTCTCCCCCTCCCTCTGCTTCTCCC
>NW_023270447.1:41540717-41561522 GCF_011800145.1 Mirounga leonina
CTGCTTCTCCCCCTCCCTCTGCTTCTCCCCCTCCCTCTGCTTCTCCCCCTCCCTCTGCTTCTCCCCCTGCTCATGTTCTCTCTCTCTGTATCTCTGTGTCTCAAATGAATAAATAAAAAAATCTTAAAATAAAATAAAATAAAACACTCTCTTTGTATTTTTTAAAGGTGCCAAGTCAAACCAGAATCAAGTTAAAAAAATACTATTTTTCCCCTATTCCATTCATATTTTTTAATGGATGAAGAGGAAAGGAACTAACACTTACTGAGCATCTACCATGTGCCAGGCAGTATACTCTGTGCTTTATACTCATCATCTAATCTTTGGAACAATCCTTTTGGTAATTATTATCTACGTTTTGGAAAAGAAATCCTGAGAGTCCATAAAGATAGGTAATGTGGCTGGCGGGGGGAAGATGGCGGAGGAGTAGGGGACCCTATTTCCACTGGTCCCCGGAATTGAGCTGGATATCTACCAGACCACTCTGAGCACCCACGAAACCAGCCTGAGATGTAAGATCTGGATCTCTACAAACAGAATATTGCAGGCAGTTGGTTTTGAGGTACGAAGCGGAGAGCCGTGATTCCGCGGGCAGATATCGGAGGATAAACGGCAGCGGGAGGGTGCCTGGACCTGGGGATCCGACACCGCCGGTGAGTGACAGCCTCACACGCTGGGGACGGGGCACAGACTCGCAGACCGGTAGCGGCAGGGAAAGGACTCTAGGGCAGCCCCCGGGGTGGAAACCCGGAGCTGCGGGGTCGTGCCTGCGAACTGCACCCCCCAGGATGGAAACCCGGAGTGGAGGGATCGCCCCTGTGAACTGCAGCCCCCGGGGCAGAAACCCAGAGAGGCGGGGTCGCGTGCGCAAACTGGGAGCGGCTGGCGGTTTTAGAAGCACCAAGGGCAGAGGCCTGCCCCGACCTGGAGGCAGGACTGGGAGCACTGCGGAGGGGCGCACAACCCAGGACGCTGCAGTTTATACCAGCACGGACAGAAACGGAGACGGTGTGGCCTGGGAGCTCACTGAAGAACAGATTGCGATCTCTCTGCTCTGAGGCAGAGGGTTGGAAACTCTCTTCTGCTCTGACTCGCGGAAGAAATGCGGAAAGCCGCCAGGGAAAGGCGCCAGAGAACAAAAGCCCCCAAAACTGACTCCCGCTGAGCCCATCCCCCCCACAGGGGGGCAGGGCAACTCCGCCCAAATAGGGTTGCCTGAGTAACAGCGCAGCAGGCCCCTCCCACAGAAGACAGGCTGGGAAAACAAGAGGCCAGCAACCCTAAGGTCCCAAGAAAACAGGTGCATCTTGCTTGGGTTCTGGTCAATAATTTGGACTCTATACATTCCCTCAAACACCCATCAACAGAATGACTAGGAGGAGGAGCCCCCCAAAATAGAAAAGACTCAGAGATTATGACTTATGCTGCAGATTTACAAATGGATGCAGATATAACCAAGATGTTGGAGATGGAATTCAGGCTAGCAATTGTGAAGACAATGGCTAGAATGGAGAAATCAATTAATGTCAACACAGAGTCTCTAAGGGCAGAAATGAAAGCTGAATTGGCAGAACTTAAAAATGCTTTCAGTGAGGGGCGCCTGGGTGGCTCAGTTGGTTAAGCGACTGCCTTCGGCTCAGGTCATGATCCTGGAGTCCCGGGATCGAGTCCCGCATCGGGCTCCCTGCTCGGCAGGGAGTCTGCTTCTCCCTCTGACCCTCCTCCCTCTCATGCTCTCTGTTTCTCATTCTCTCTCTCTCAAATAAATAAATAAAATCTTTAAAAAAAAATGCTTTCAGTGAGATCCAATCCAATCTAGATAATCTAACAGCTAGGGTAACTGAGGCAGAAGAACAAATATGTGACCTGGAAGACGATATAATAGATAAAAAGGGAAAAGAGGAGGTCAGGGAAAAACAACTCAGAATCCATGAAAATAGAATCAGAGAAATAAGTGACACCATGAAGCATTCCAATGTCAGAATAATTGGAATCCCGGAGGGAGTGGAGAGAGAGAGAGGACTAGAAGATGTATTTGAGCAAATCTTAGCTGAGAACTTCCCTAATCTGGGGAATGAAAAAACATTCGCGTCCTAGAGGCAGAGAGGACCCCTCCCAAGATCAGGGAAAACAGGCCAACACCCCGGCATGTAATAGTAAAACTTGCAAATCTTAGAACCAAGGAAACCACCTTAAGGGCAGTTAGGGGGAAGAGATTCCTTACGTACAGAGGGAAGAACATCAGAATAACGTCAGACCTATCCACAGAGACCTGGCAAGCCAGAAAGGCCTGGCAAGACATATTCAGTGTACTAAATGAGAAGAACATGCAGCCAAGAATACTTTATCTGGCAAGGCTTTCATTTAGAATGGATGGAGAGATGCAGAGCTTCCACAACCGGCAGAAACTGAAAGAATATGTGACCACTAAGCTGGCCCTGCAAGAAATATTAAGGGGGTTCTATAAAAGGAGAAAGACCCCAAGAGTGATATACAACAGAAATTTACTGGGACAATCTATAAAAACAACGTCTTCACAGGCAACATGATGACAATTCATATCTTTCAATAATCACTCTCAATGTGAATGGCCTAAACTCTTCCATAAAACAGCACAGGGTTGCAGATTGGATAAAAAGACAGGACCCATCCATATGCTGCCTACAAGAGACTCATTTTGAACCTAAAGATACATCCAGACTGAAAGTGAAGGGATGGAGATCCATCTTCCATGCCAGCAGACCTCAAAAGAAAGCTGGGGTAGCAATTCTTATATCAGACAAATTAGATTTTAAACTAAAGTCTGTAATTAGAGACATGGAAGGACACTATATCATTCTTAAAGGGTCTATCCAACAAGAAGATCTAACAATTGTAAATATCTATGCCCCCAACATGGGAGCAGCCATCTACTTAAGCCAACTGTTAACCAAAATAAAGAGTCATATTGATAACAATACATTAATTGTAGGAGACCTCAATACTCCACTCTCAGCAATGGACAGATCATCTAAGCAGAAAATCAACAAGGAAACAAGAGCTTTGAATGATACATTGGACCAGATGGACCTCATAGATATTTACAGAACATTCCACCCTAAAACAACAGAATACTCATTCTTCTTGAGCACACATGGAACTTTCTCCAGAATAGACCACAAACTGGGGCACAAATCAGGTCTCAACTGATACCAAAAGATTGAGATTATTCCCTGCATATTCTCAGACCACAATGCTTTAAAACTGGAACTCAATCACAAGAAAAAATTTGGCAGAAATTCAAACACTTGGAAGCTAAAGACCACTCTGCTCAAGAATGTTTGGGTCAACCAGGAAATCAAAGAAGAACTTAAACAATTCATGGAAATCAATGAGAATGAAAACACATCGGTCCAAAACCTATGGGATACTGCAAAGGCGGTCCTAAGGGGGAAATACATAGCCACCCAAGCCTCACTCAAAAAAACAGAAAAATCCTGAATTCACCAACTAACTCTACACCTTAAAGAACTAGAGAAAAAGCAACAAACAATGCCTAAGCCACACATTAGAAGAGAAATAATTAAAATTAGAGCAGAAATCAATGAATTAGAAACCAGAAACACAGTAGATCAGATCAATGAAACTAGAAGCTGGTTCTTTGAAAGAATTAATAAGATCGATAAGCCACTGGCCAGACTTATCCAAAAGAAAAGAGAAAGGACCCAAATTAATGAAATTATGAATGAAAGGGGAGAGATCACGACTAACACCAAGGAAATAGAAACAATTATTAGAAATTATTATCAACAACGATATGCCAATAAACTGAGCAATCTGGATGAAATGGAGGCCTTCCTGGAAACCTATAAGCTGCCAAGACTGAAACAGGAAGAAATTGACAACCTGAATAGGCCAATAACGAGTAACGAGATTGAAACAGTGATCAAAAACCTCCCAAAGAACGAGTCCAGGGCCTAATGGATTCCCTGGGGAATTCTACCAAACATTCAAAGAATTAATAATACCTATTCTACTGAAGCTGTTTCAAAAAATAGAAACAGAAGGAAAACTTCCAAACTCATTCTATGAGGCCAGCATTACCTTAATCCCCAAACGAGGCAAAGACCCCATCAAAAAGGAGAATTTCAGACCGATATCCCTGATGAATATGGATTGCAAAATCCTCAACAAAATCCTCGCTAATAGGATCCAACAATACATTAAAAGGATCATCCACCACAACCAAGTGGGATTTATCCCCGGGATGCAAGGGTGGTTCAACATTAGCAAATCAATCAGTGTGATAGAACACATTAATAAGAGGAGGGAGAAGAACGATATGGTCCTCTCAATTGATGCAGAAAGAGAATTTGACAAAATACAACATCCTTTCCTGATTAAAACTCTTCAGAGTATAGGGATAGAGGGAACATTCCTCAAGTTCATAAAATCCATCTATGAAAAACCCACAGCGAATATCATCCTCAATGGGGAAAAGCTGAGAGCCTTTCCCTTAAGATCAGGAACATGTCAAGGATGCCCACTCTCGCCACTATTGTTCAACATAGTACTAGAAGTCCTAGCAACAGCAATCAGACAACAAAAAGAAATAAAAGGTATTCAAATTGGCAAAGAAGAAGTCAAACTCTCTCTTTTCGCAGATGACATGATATTTTCTGTGGAAAACCCAGAAGACTCCACCCCAAATTACTAGAACTCATACAGCAATTCAGTAATGTGGCAGGATACAAAATCAATGTACAGAAATCAGTTGCTTTCTTATACACTAACAACACAACTGTAGAAAGAGAAATTAGAGAAATGATTCCATTTACAATAGCACCAAAAAACATAAGATACCTCGGAATAAATCTAACCAAAGAGGTAAAGGATCTATACTCTAGGAACTACAAAACACTCATGAAAGAAATTGAAGAAGACACAAAAAGATGGAAAAATATTCCATGCTCATGGATCAGAAGAATAAACATTGTTAAAATGTCTATGCTACCCAGAGCAATCTATACCTTCAATGCCATCCTGATCAAAATTCCAATAACATTTTTCAAAGTGTTGGAACAAACAATCCTAAAATTTGTATGGAATCAGAAAAGTCCCCGAATCGCCAAAGAAATGTTGAAAAAGAAAAACAAAGCTGGGGGCATCACGTTGCCCGATTTCAAGCTATATTACAAAGCTGTGACCACTAACACAGCATGGTACTGGCACAAAAACAGACATACAGACCAATGGAACAGAATAGAGAACCCAGATATGGACCCTCAACTCCAAATAATCTTTGACAAAACAGAAAAAAACATGCAATGGAAAAAAGACAGTCTCTTCAATAAATGGTGCTGGGAAAATTGGACAGCCACATGCAGAAGAATGAAACTCGACCATTCTCTAACACCATTCACAAAGATAAACTCAAAGTGGATGAAAGACCTCAATGTGAGACAGGAATCCATCAAAATCCTAGAGGAGAACATAGGCAGTAACCTCTTTGACATCGCCCACAGCAACTTCTTTCAAGATACATCTCCAAAAGCTAGTGAAACAAAAGCAAAAATGAACTTTTGGGACTTCATCAAGATAAAAAGCTTCTGCACAGCAAAGGAAACAGTCAACAAAACAAAGAGGCAACCCACAGAATGGGAGAAGATATTTGCAAATGACACTACAGATAAAGGGCTGGTATCCAAGATCTATAAAGAACTTCTCAAACTCAACACCCAAAAACCAAATAATCAAGTCAAAAAGTGGGCAGAAGATAGGAAAAGACACTTCTCTGAAGAAGACATACAAATGGCTAACAGACACATGAAAAAATGTTCATCATCATTAGCCATCAGGGAAATTCAAGTCAAAACCACATTGAGATACCACTTACACCAGTTAGAATGGCAAAAATGGACAGGGAAAGAAACAAATGTTGGAGAGGTTGTGGAGAAAGGGGAACCCTCTTACACCATTGGTGGGAATGCAAGTTGGTACAGCCACTTTGGAAAACAGTGTGGAGGTTCCTCGAAAATTTAAAAATAGAGCTACCCTATGACCCAGCAATTGCACTCCTGGGTATTTACCCCAAAGACACAGATGTAGTGAAAAGAAGGGCCATATGCACCCCAACGTTCATAGCAGCAATGTCCACAATAGCCAAACTGTGGAAAGAGCCGAGATGCCCTTCAACAGATGAATGGATAAAGAAGATGTGGTCCATCTATACAATGGAATATTACTCAGCCATCAGAAAAGATGAATACCCAACTTTTACATCAACATGGATGGGACTGGAGGAGATTATGCTAAGTGAAATAAGTCAAGCAGAGAAAGTCAATTATCATATGGTTTCACTTATTTGTGGAACATAAGGAATAGCATGGAGGACACTAGGAGAAGGAAGGGAAAAATGAGGGTGGGGGGAATTGGAGGGAGAGACGAACCATGAGAGACTATGGACTCTGAGAAACAAACAAGGTTTTAGAGGGGAGGGGAGAGCGGGGATTTGTTAGCCCGGTGATGGGTATTAAGGAGGGCACGTACTGCATGGAGCACTGGGTGTTATGCGAAAACAATGAATCATGGAACACTACATCAAAAACTAACGATGTATGGTATGGTGACTAACATAACATAATAAAATTAAAAAAAAAAAAAAGATAGGTAATGTGCCCAAAATTAAAAAGCGGGGGCAGGGCACCTGGGTGGCTTAGTCAGTTAAGTGTCTGCTCTTGATTTCGGCTCAGGTCATGATCTCAGGGTCATGGGATTGAGCCCTGCATCAGGGTCTGCACTCAGCAGGGAGTCTGCTTGAGATTCTCTCTCTCTCTCCCTCTGCCCCTCCCCCCCATGTATACGCACTCTCTTTCTCAAATAAATAAGTAAATCTTTTTTTAAAAAAAGCACGATGGAGAATAAAATCCAAATGTGTTTGACTTGCAAGATTTGGGTTTTTTTTTTTCAAAGTTTTATTTATATTTTTAGTAATCTCTACACCCAACATGGGGCTCAAATTCACAACCCCCCAAATGAGAGTCCCATGCCCTTCTGACTGAGCCAGCCAGGTGCCCCAGACTTGCAAGGTTTTATATTATGCTCACACAGACACTTTTTAGAAAATGTGACACATAATAATTCGCAAAAACTACATCAAAAAATCAAGCCTTGATTCTTCGTTGCTATAGGGCATTACCTTTTGAATTGTTTGTTTTGTGGAAATCATACCTGTAAGATTTGGGATTTCTTTTCCTACCACACATGAGGAGTGTTGTGATTCGGCAAGCAGTATCTGGTTAGACTCCACATCTTAGCTGACCATCGTGGGGCAGATGATCTTCTCAGAGAAACAGCATTATCACTGGTGGCTGCATTCCAGAGCTATGTTCTTGGCACCAAATCAATCAAAGAACAAAGCAGTAATAAAACCAAATATATACCTTCGTAATCATTTTGAGTAATCTAACTATGCTCCCCAGCCTGCAAAATGATCATAGTCTTTCCAAGGGTCCCTAGGGTTCTCTTAGAAACTGTACATACAGCACACATAACATACAAGTCTAGGGTATCATGAAATGAATCCAAGATTAATAATCTAGCCATAACATAGTAATTAAACATTTAAGTCATTATTTTGCTTATATTTTTAGAATTTTGGAGGGGTTTTCAATGTTTATAGCAGAGGTGTCCACAATAGCCTAACTATGGAAAAAGCCCAGATGTCCACCAACAGATGAATGGATAAAGAAGATGTGATATATCTCTATCTCTATCTATCTATCTATCTATCTATCTATCTATCTATCTATCTATCTATATGCAATGGAATACTACACAGCCATGAAAAAAAAAAGAAATCTTGCCATTTCCAATGACATGGATGGAACTAGGGGGTGTTGTGCTAAGTGAAATAAGTCAGTCAGAGAAAGACAATTATATGATCTCAATCATATGTGGAATTTAAGAAACAAAACAGAGGATGATAGGGGAAGTGAGGGAAAATAAAACAAGATGAAATCAGAGAGAGAGACAAACCATAAGACTCTTAATCATAGGAAACAAACTGAGGGTTGCTGGAGGGGAGGTGGGTAGGGGAATGGGGTAACTGGGTGATGGGCATTAAGGAGGGCATGTGATATAATGAGCTCTGGGTATTATATAAGACTGATGAATCACTGAACTCTACCTCTGAAACTAATAATACACCATATGTTAATTAATGGAATTTAAAATAAAGAAATAAAGAATTTTAGAGGTTTTTTTTCTTTTTTTTTCAATTTTTTTCATTTAGAGGGGTTTTATTTATTAAAAGATTTTATTTGACAGAGAGAGAGAGACAGCGAGAGAGGGAACACAAGCAGGGGGAGTGGGAGAGGGAGAAGCAGGCTTCCCGCCGAGCAGGGAGCCCGATGCGGGGCTCGATCCCAGGACCCTGGGATCATGACCTGAACTGAAGGCAGACGCTTAACGACTGAGCCACCCAGGTGCCCCAATTTTGAGGGGTTTTAAAAGACGATTTAAATGAGCCACACTCTGTAAAGTAGTTACTTAATTTCCAAATAGTTTGATCAGGTGAATGCTATAGACATAATGTATCTGAAAATCTTCAAGCTTTTAGAGACATCTTGGTAGGAGGATAGAGGGAGATTGTCTAAGATGAATGTCAATAAGAATCATTGCAGCAAATATTTATTGAGTGTCATGCACTGTATTAAACACTCTATGTTACTTCATTAATCCTTCAACTTTATAAAAAAGGCACTGTTCTCACAACTATTTTATGATGAGGAAACTGAGCTTCAGAGAAGTTAAATAATGTCTAAGGATGCACAGCTAGGAAATGACAAGATGAAGATAAAGTCCAAGCTGTTGAGTATAAAACCCTGGCCTCTGCAAGAATGGCTCACCTTCTTGAGCATATATACTATGTGGGCACTGTTCTAAGCATATTGCAAGTGTTTAATCATTTAATCCTTGCAACAGTCCTATGAGTTGGGTACTAAAATTATCCTCATTTTACAGTAGAGGAAAAGGAAGCACAGATTTATCACCATGTAACTAGTTGAGCAACCATTCCTAAAGAGTGCTAATTGCTGACTGCAAGAAAGTAGGGGAAAGGTTTCCAAGGCCACAGTGAACTGTCTCCACTCTGACCTTTTCATGCAAAATTCACTCGGATAAAGACTGTGATCTACTTCCCAAATACGGGAAAGCATGAATGTGGTGGGGTAAGTTATACTGGATGGCAGAAAATCAGGATGCAAAAAGATCTCAGTGGTCTGAAATAATGACCTGAATCTAACAAGATGTAACTGTGAGATAATTAATCAAGTCCTAAACAGGCCCCCAAAATAGATCAGTTGGAGGCAAAATGAATTAATAGTGATACATGTAAAAGAATTGTATAGAGTTTAGGTGACTGAAAGTGTGGCTTGAGTAATGGATGATAGCCAAATGCTGCCACTAGGTATCCATTCCCACCCCTGTGTGTGTGCATACACACACAGCATTTGGAAATTAAAAATAAGAACACCGTTTCAGAGTTACTACAAAATAACTAATAGATCCAGGCAGACAAAGACAGCATCACTAGAGACAGAAAATTTCCTGGCAAGGGCTTTACTTTAATCTGTTAAATGTATTCTCATACCTGGGAAGAAGAATAGGGACACCAGTAGGGGGTTTGGTCAACAGTTGGAGCAAAGATATAGGCAAATCACATGAGCAAAGGGGAAAAGAATCCTAGATTCATGAACACAAGCACTTAGTTCGTGTGACAGGTTTATCTTTGTAGAGTGCATGAATGTGGAATATTACTACAGATGAGGGGCAACATAACTGTTAGTACAACATTCCAGTCTTGAGAAGGAATTTAAGGACACTCTACCCTACCCTCATCGGAGGAATGTGTGACATTATCAAGAGTAAGGGTATTTTAGGACTATGGTGTTGGGTGTTAGAGGAAGTGAGAGGGTTGACTGAGATGCAGTGAGCAAGGAATTTAAGAGCTATTGTGATCCTCAGGCAACATGATCATGTATATAAAAAATTACAAAAGGAACCTTTGTACACTGTTAGTGGGAATGTAAACTGGTATAGCCATTATGGAAAACAGTAAATTATACAACCGTATAATTTAATTTCTTGCCTTAAGAAATTAAAAATAGAACCACCATATCCAGAGACAACAAGTCACTATTTCAAAGAGATATTTCTAGTCCCATGTTCACTGCAGCATTATTCACAATAGCCAAGACATGGAAACAACCTGTTTGTCAATGATGACTGGATAAAGAAAATGTGAGATAGGGGCGCCTGGGTGGCTCAGTCGGTTAAGAGCCTGCCTTCAGCTCCGGTCATGATCCCAGGGTCCAGGGATGGAGCCCCACATCAGGCTCCTTGCTCAGCGGGGAGCCTGCTTCTCCTTCTGCCTCCCTCTTCCTGCGGCTCCCCCATTTGTGCTCGCCCTCTCTCTCTCTGTCAAATAAATAAATAAAATCTTTAAAAAAGAAAAAAAGAAAATGTGAGATATACACACATACACACACACACAAAGTGGAATATTACTCCACCTTAAAAAGGGAGGAAGTCCTGCTTTGTGATAACATGGATGAAACTGGAGAGCATTAGGATAAGTGAAATCAACCAGGCGGAGAAAGACAAATACTGCATGGTATAATATATATCTGGAACTTTAAAAAAAATTTTGAAACAGAGGGCACAATGGTGGTTCCAGGGGCTAAAGGATGGGGGAAATTAGGGAGATGCTGATAAAAGGGTATGAACTTTCAGTTATAAGATGAACAAGGGGTGAGGATTTAATTTATAGCATGGTGACTATTATTGAAAATATTGTAATGTATAATTGAAATTTGCTGAGACAATAAAACTTAAGTGTTCTTACCAAAAAAAAGGAAGAAAAAAGGTATATTTATGCAAGGTGATGGGTGTGTTAGTTAACTCATTGGTGGGAATTCTTTCATAATGTATACGTATATCAAATCATCACATTGTATATTTTAAATATTAGAGTTAATTTTAATTAACTTATTTGTTAATTTACTAATTAAATATTGTTTAATTAATATTAAGTAACAAAATATATTAAATTTTTCTTTGTCTATTATACTTCAACATAGCTAAAAGTTTTTTTAATTGCAAAGAATCTCCAAAACCTAGAACTAAAAAGTGTGTTTAACAAGGCTGTAGGACACAAGATCAATATACAGAAACCAATTATATTTCTATAAACTACCAGTAAGCAATTTTAAAATGAATTAATTCCATTTATAATAGCATTACAGGAATATAGTACCTAGAAATAAATTTAACAAGAGAAGCACAAGTCTGTGTATTGAAAACTACACACCATTGCTAAGTGAAATTAAAGAGGACTTATAAAAATGGGGAGATATATAAAATCCATGAGTTGGAAATTCAATATTGGTAAGATGGCAATTTTCCCAAGTTGCTGTATAGATTCAATGTAATACCCATCAAAATCCCAGTAGGCTTTTTTTTTTTTTTTTTGGTGGATGCTGAAAAGCTGTTTCTAAAATTTATATAAAAGTGCAAAGAACCTAGAATAGTAAAACAATTTTGAAAAAGAAATACCAAGTCAGAGGACCTTATTTGGTTTTGAAACTTACTACAGAGCTATGATAATCAAGAAACAATAGGCATTTAAGTGGATGGAAGAGAATGGAGAATCTAGGAACAGATCTTCACGTATACAGTCAATTGATTTTTGAGAAAGATGCCAAGTAATTAAGTGGGAAAGGATAGCTCTTTCAACAATAGATGCTGGGACCATCAGACAAACATCTGTAAAAAAATGAAATTCAACCTTTACCTTACACCATACATAACGACTTAAAAGAAAACACAGGATGAAATATTCACAGCCTTGAATCAGGCAAAGAGTTCTTTATATATAACACAAAAAGTAAAAGCAATCAAAGACAAAATCCAACCAATTGGACTTTATCAAAATCCAAACTTTTGCTCTTCAAAAGACACAAGAGAATGGAAATATTTGCAAAACATATATCTGATAAAGGACTTGAATCCAGAATATATAAAGAACTCTTATAATTCAGCAGCAAAAAAAAAAAAAAAAAAAAAATTCAGCAGCAAGAGGACAAACAACCCAATAAGAAATGAGCAAAATATTTGAATAATCACCTTACCAAAGAAGATATATAAATGGCAGGTGAGTATGTGAAAAGATGTTTAACATCATTAGTCATCAGAGAAATGCAAGTTAAAACCAAAATGACGTACCACACCACACCTGCTAGAATGGATAAAACAAAAAAGACTGACCGAGTGTTTGTGAAGATACAGAGAAACACATTGATTGCTAGTGGGAACATAAAATGAGACAGCCACTTTGGGAAACTTTGGCACTTTTTAAAAATCCAAACATACACTTATCAATTGACTTAGCAACTCAACTCCTAGGTATCTATCCAAAAGAAATGAAAATGTATGTCCACACAAAAACCTGTACACAAATATTCACTGCAGTATTATTCACAATAGTCCCCAAACTGCAAACAGCATCTTTCAACTGGTAAATTGATAGACAAAACATTGTATGTCTATAGAGGGGAATATTATTATACTAAATGGAACGAGGCAGGCACAAAAGGCTACATATTATATGATTCCATTTATATGAAAATTTTAGAAAAGGCAAAATTGTAGACAGATCAGTGGTTGCCTAGGGCTGGGGTGGGAGCAGAGATGGATTGCAAACAGGCACTAAGGGAACTTTTTGCTGTCATGAAAGTGCTCTAAAACTGAATTGTGGTGATGGTTGTCTAATTGTATAAACTCACTAAAATTCAATGAAGTGTACACTTAAAATGGGTGATTTTTATGGTATCTAAATTAAACCTCAATAAGGATGTTTTAAACAAAACAGAAAGCTATTGTGACTTCATAGTACCCTTTCTGGCTCACCTTAGAAATATCTGGTGCCTGTATAACTCTGGTAAAATTGTCCTTGAACTTTCCTTTCCATACCCTCTGAAGACCTGACATGGACGGTTTAGCAAGCAGCTCTAACCCTGGTGGACAGATTTTCTTTCTCTTGGAGGAGGTTAGAAGGAGAAAACCGAGAAAACCTTAACTGTATTTCCCAGGAGCTCGTAGAGAAGAGCATGATTAGGATGGAAAAGACCTTACAAATCATACCGTAGTCTCTATCATTCTTCTATCAAATACCTTTTGGAATTTTCCTGTTCAAATAAATGCTGTGTCGGGGCGCCTGGGTGGCTCAGTTGGTTAAGCAACTGCCTTCGGCTCAGGTCATGATCCTGGAGTCCCCGGATCGAGTCCCGCATCGGGCTCCCTGCTCGGCAGGGAGTCTGCTTCTCCTTCTGACCCTCATGATCTCTCTCTCTATCTCATTCTCTCTCTCAAATAAATAAAAATAAAAAAAAAATCTATAAATGCTGTGTCTATAAAATAGTGAACAATATGGATGAGGTCCTTGTCCTCCCAGAGCTTATCTTCTAGTAGCTGTGAAATTGAGGAGGGATGGATAGATAGACAGACAGAGGAAAGTAAAAGGAAAGTATCTTAAGTACTCAGGAGAGCGTTAAAACCATGATATTAGAAAATGACTGGACCACAAGAGGGAGCCAGTCTTGCAAAGACCAGAAGGAGGAGCATTTTAGGCACCATTTTTTTTTTTTTTTTTTTTTTAGTGTACTTTGTCCCTTGAGGCTGTGTATTCCCTCTTTGTTCAGATTAAAATTCAGAGTCAGTAAATATAATCACTCCCTCAACTTCCTTAATCACATTAATCTCTCACACTGGTTGGCAAAATCACAACACTGTTACAAATCCAACTGCCCACCTAGACTGGTCTCACCCCAAACTTGTCACCAGGAACTTAAGAAGGCCCTTGCTGTTTCCCAGCTAACGTCCCACATCTGCCTCATTCAGTCACTTGCCTACATTCTACATTACTACATTCACTTTCTGCTTTTCTCTCCTCTCCCCCATTCTCACTCCCAGTTGATGACTGTGCTTCTTACCTCATTGAGAAAACTGAACAGTCAGAGGACAACTTCCACTGATTCTTACCGCATCCACATGTCCATATGGGTGTATCCCCTTAGACCCTGCCTTATCTTCTGTCAGTCAGGATGCACTCTCAGGGCTCCCATATAAAACCTTCCACTAGTGCATGAGATGCCATCCTCTTGTAGACTTAGGAACACCAAGCCAGCAAACCCTCCCACTCTATTCTACATCATGAATTTTTCCTCTACTGGGTCATCTCCACTGGTAGACAAACAAATCATTTCAAGCATATTAAAGACAAACAAATAAAAATCTCCCCTTGACTGAATTTCCCTCATTTGGTTACCATCTTATTTCTCTGTAATCTCTTGTAGCAGAACAGTTGTCTACACTGTATTAGCTGCCTCTAATTCCTCTTTTTTCCTGTTCTCGTTTAAATTCTCTCCAGTCCAGCTTTTGTGCCACCATTGTTCTGAAACTGGTCTTTTCAAGGCCAAGAAAACAAACGCAATTAAAACCCTACCATAAAGAAAAACGAATGAAGCAGCTCTGAGTGAGAGAAGAACGTAGGGAGTGTGTGTGTGTGTGTGTGTGTGTGTGTGTGTGAAGATCCTGAATTATAGCAGCTGGGTTGACCACCTGTATCATAAAAATTATTTAGATAATTAGTCTTCTTTCCACTCCATTTGAGCCATATTTCCTTTCCATATATTTCCCTGATTGTCTTTGGAATCTAGTGTTGCCCAGCTTCTTCAAGGTCTGAATATCAGATGAACCTGCTCACCATTCAGGGAGGAGAGTAAAACAAAATCATAGCAGTGAATGAGAGAGTCTTCATTTATGTTTTGTATCTGAAATTAATGTGAAACCTCAGAAACCTAAAAGTCTCTTTAACCCAACCAGGAATAATTTTTTTTTTTAAGATTTTTTATTTATTTATTTGTCAGAGAGAGAGAACAAGCAGGGGGAGCGGCAGGCAGAGGGAGAAGCAGACTCCCCACGGAACAAGGAGCCCGATGCGGGACTCGATCCCAGGAGCCTGGGATCATGACCTGAGTTGAAGGCAGCCGCTTAACCGACTGAGCCACCCAGGCGTCTCCAACCAGGAATAATTTTAAAAGTCTGAGAAAGATGGGGCGTGTGGGTGGCACAGTCAGTTAAGCTTCTGACTCTGGGTTTGGCTCAGGTCATGATCTTGCAGTTGTGGGCTCCAGCCCTGCATCAGGCTCCGTGCTCAGTGCAGAGTCTGCTTGAGATTCTCACTCCTTCCCCCTCTGCTCTTCCACCTCTCTCTCTCAAATAAATAAATAAAACCTTAAAAGAAAAAAGCCTAAGAATTGCTCCCAAACAATATCCCTCTATGCTAAGATAAATGTAGTTGTCAGGTGTGATGATTTTGCAGCTCTCCATCTCTGTAAATGGCCTCGCCAGGAATTATATATACTAACCTCAGGCAGCTTAGAAAGTCTGGCTGCAGTACTCGGCTTGCTGATGTTATCAGCAGGAACAACTGTGACTTACTTCAGTGAGGTGCCCTCAACTCCTTTTGTGGACAAGGTGGTTCCTACTGGAGACAGCACCAAATGAGGTAGACTTTTGACAACTGTCCTGGTCAGTTGGTTGATACAGAAATCCCAAATGGATAGTGCAGATCAGTGTTTAGCAAAATGCAAGTCACAATCTATTATCAGATTATGAAATTAACTTGGTGGGTTGCCCAATTTTTAAAAGGTGAAATCTAATAGAAAATATCAGAGTTCATTACACATACTCAGGGTATGACATAGTTCACGAGACTCTGGTTGGAGCTGCGAAGAAGTGTGTCCTGGATCATAAGACTAAAATTTAAAAAATTACAGCCACCAGTCTAAATCCATTCATAATAAAATAGCCAGTGTGGTTGAACGCACGAATCAAAATTAGAGGACCTTTGGAAAATATCCCCATCATTTTCAGCATCATATATCACTAGGCAGGAGCAGAAACAAGGGAAATCCAGAGCACCTTAAAGAGAGGTTTTCATACACATGACCAGGTGAAGAACTTGAAATTAGTCTCTAAAAACTAAATTGCCATCGTGGAGGCTTTATAGTTTACAAACCACACTCACAAACTTGATCTCATTTGAGTATCTTGTCTATCTTTTATAGTAAGTAAGACAGGAAGGCAGTGGCATCTGAGGCAGGTTTCAGTGATCCATGCAGTTTAGGTCAGGAGCCAACCAACTGCTGGGAGAAAGGATCTAGCCCCACAAGCCTCAGGGAGAAAGTTGGCAAGGGTAAAGAACTGTGTGTGGGTCCCAGCCAAATTAACTAGGGTTCAGGGCAGAACTCCAGTACCAGGAGGGAGAGAGGGAAGGATGAACAGGAACTGGGGCAGAAGCCCAGATATTAAACAAAGCACACAGATAGCCAGGCCCACCCCCAGCACACTGGATTCCGTGCTCACACCTGCAGGGTTTCAGAAGCCCATGACTGGCTTTTGAAGAAGAAACAGAAACACACCATGTGGATGAGGGGCAGAATGGAGAGGTTATCAAGCACTTACAAAGACATGAAGAGACTAGTGGGGAATGGCAAGTTAATCAATCAGACTAGCATGAGTAGAGTTGCCAGATAAAATGGAGGATGCTTATTTAAATTTGGATTTCAGATAAATAATGAAAGCCTTTTAGTGTAAGTATGTCCCATGCAATATTGGGGACACATTTATACCAAAAAAAATGTTGCTTATCTGAAATTTAAATGTAACTGGGCATCCTGTATTTTTATTTACAGAATCTGACAACCCTTACCTGAGTGTTATGAAGGATGAGGTGGGAAGGCTTTGGCAGAGCAAGATCAGAAACGATCTTGTGTGCCATGCTTGGCAGATAATGGCGAGCCATGAAAGTTTTTAAGCAGGAGCATAATATAATCAGATTTGCATTTTAGAATCAACCTTTGGAGAACAAAACAAGAGTTGAGAAAGTCAGGAACTGAGAGACCAGAAAGCTGTTTAAATAGTCTAGACTCCAGGAGAATTGAATTTAATTTCATTCACTTCACAATTCTGCCGAATGCCAGGGAGATTCCAAGGTTCAATCCAGCTGAAGAGACCAATCTTTTCTTTTTTCAAGAGCTGTTCTTTGTTTTGAGGAACAAAGAATGTTTTGAAGGTGGGGTATATTTTTTGCCTTGCCCAAACCCTGTGTCAATCAAACCCTTCTTGAGGGTGCTGTAAAGATAAGGTGTATATATCAATCCCCTGCTAATAAGCTCAATGTCTTTTTCACCACTGCATCCCCAGTAGGTAATCAATAAACATTTGTTGAATGAGTTCCTTAAGGACAAAGTCTATGTCTTCCTCATCTTTGTTTCTTTAGCACCTGACCCAGGGCTGGGAATAAGTTTCTCAGAAAATAGTTCTTGATTAAACTGGTCTAATTAATTAACAACCAGAAGTGCTTCCTATTAACTACACTTCTCCAACATTATTTCAAAGGTACAATCCAGCATAGTTTTCACTCGAATGCAAAAGAAGCCTGCCTCTTACATTGGACCAGAAAACCATTTTCAAAAGCTGCAGAATTATACTGATTGGATGGAGTTTTAAGGGTAATCTTCCTCGTGTGTGTGAAAATGTGAGGGTTTAGGATTGTGTGTGTGTGCGTGTGTGTGTGTGTGTGTGTGTGTGTGTGTGGCATTTTCCTAACTGCTTCCAGAAGCTTTGTCTTTGCTTGGGTATTAGTGAAGCTAGATCTTAAGTAAATGCTTCTCATTTAGATCATCATAAAGTGGTATGAATTAAGTGTTTGTCTTCCATCTACCAGTATCAGTACAGTTACTTCTGTATGTATTTTTCCAAGGCTGAAGTGTGAACTTCTTGAAGGCAGGACTTCATAGTCAGAGAACTTTCACTAATACTAGGTTTGTTGAATTTTCAAGAGCAGGAAGCCAAAAGGGAAAGAATAATTCTAGGAAGCACATGGGATTAATAAAAATACAATTAAAAAATTATTACAGCCCCCCATTATTGGAGATTATATTCTAAGCATCATACCAGGGTGGGGGCTTTACATATATTTTTAAAATTCTGATGAAATTTCAATCCTAAAACCTTCTCTTTGAGGTAGGTGACATTATGCTTGTTTTCTATTTCTTTATACAGAATCAGAACTGATGAGAAACTTGCCCAGCTAATAGATTAGCAGGGCTGAGATCAGAACCTGATTCCAAAGTCCAGGCTGTCACACATCGGGAGTTGTCATTGTTTTAAGTGTGTATGGGAGAGATGAAGAATATTGTTAGAGTGCCTATAAGAGCTCTACTTTAATCAGCAACCATGTAGTACTCCAGAGGACTAAATTTTGATCTTCTTTGTAATGATGTGTGAGTATACATGCGTGGAAGAAATATGAAGGTATTTTTTGTATTTTTTATTTATGTTCCTTTTTTCTCTGTTCACCTTTGTACTTAAGGGAGCACATGCTTTTAAATATAATTAGGTGTCATCTCCATCTTGCTGGAAGGTGATACGGTTATATTTAAAATTATTACCACACTGTTACTATCCAGGATGAAACATATGGACTTTAGATGTTACCATCAGTAATACCAACTTCATTTGCCCCATCCAAAGGAATACTTGTGGTTCATGTTCAGATATGTGATCGAACCTCATTGATCCAGATGTGTATGAACTCATCTGTGGGACAATCCAGACCCTCCGCTGAGCTGTCAATATGATTGCATGCATCAGTTATTCTCTAGTCTTTTAAAGCTGTGAATGTGCACTCTTTGTCCAGATGCTGAGATCTTTTCAGCAGCCCTCTTCACACTGCTCAACTGCCTGTGTTCCTGGCTCAGGAAGGTTAGTTAAATCGAAGTTTAAACTTTACCAACCTTTTGGAGCCTAAGAAAGCAAAAGTCAAAAGGCAAGCGATGGCATAACTAATTACACGAATTAGAAGGAATTTGAAGAGGAACCAAACGAGGTAAAAAGAGGGGAGAAAGCAGTTGGTTAAAAAAAACAAACAACGGAATAAACAAATTATGTTTTGCTTGGCTCTGTAAAGTAGAAGGCTGCCAAAAATGGTCTGCAAAGGTGTAAGAATTAAAAAGCATCTTCAGTGTTCTGCCTTCACCAGAAACATGGAAGGAATTTCCTAGAGATGGTTAGGAAGGAATTACGGGGGAAGAAAAATCCTCATCAGGCCTTAATTTGCTTATTCATTGCCAGGCAAGGTGCGAGATACAAAATGAATATGGCATGGCCCTGCCCTCCAAGCTTACCCTCCAGTTCAGGGAGATACATCAACTGTTACATATGCTGAAGTGTGAAAGGCACCATGAAATAAATATAAAAAGGAAACAGTAGGTGGACAAAGGGGCAGTGATCTACTCTGTGAATCTAATAAAAACAATTCATTACAATCATGTAGGGCTGTTCAGTGAGATGACCAAGTCTCATTGGGAAGAGTGAAATGGAATCTGAATTAACAGGCATAGTTGAGTCAAAAACACAAGAAAGGGGGTTTTGAAGAAGCAATCAATTCACACCAGTCCCAAGAAGGTAATGATCTGGTAAGTGTTCTCCATCTTTAATTTCTAGGATATCAATCTTACAAAGCAGAGTTGCTGCCAGACGTTACCATCCCCCACCCTCCATCTCCACCCCTCCTGCAGAGCTATCAGGTGAGCTGCGCTCAATCCAAGCTCCGCCCTAATTAAATGTGTGACCTGGAGCAACTTGCATCACTACTCACGGTCTCGTTTCTGCGCCTGTAAACCGAGGAACCCTAGTCGATTGTAAAGTCCATTTCGGCAGTGAATTGTGAAATTGAGACAAGAACCCAGAAAGGATACTCAAGAGAAACAAAAGTGAAAGTGCCCAAAGGAAATGCAGTAGTAAACAAAAGTACAAAATTTTGTATCTCACTGAAAAACGTGGCAGAGTTCCCAAATACTCTGTTTTCTTCAGCAACCGTGGACACGAGACTTGGGAAAGAATGAAATGTCTATCACGCCCTCCAAATATGAATACGATCAGTGTAACGCGAATCCACCTTGCTGCATGCAACCGTCTTCTTAAACAATGCACCCTGGCCCTGAACCACCACTTATTAAAGACTTCTTACAAAGTAAATCAAGCTATGAAGGGTCCGTCGCCACACACCCCCCACCCCCACCCCGGACCACCACACAAGGGTGTGTCTCGCTTTGGGAAGAGAGAGAAAAGGGTATAGAGAAAGAGGAAGAGAGGAAGAATTCGAACCAATGTAAGATTCTGCCTAGCGTTGCCACGCGGTTGTCATAAACAACAGCATGGAAACAAACTATCTTAAAACACAGGAAATTCGGTAGCCTTTAAACTTTATTATTTCCTCCGTTCATGGTGAGATTTCCCTGAACGTAACCCAGAACCTTACACCCGCTTGAGAGCAAGGGTGCGGGCTCCGGGGTGAAGAGCAAGTGGAGGGGCCAGAAGGGACCAAGCTGACAGCTTCGCAGAGCGTTTGCAGCGAGTGTGGGACTAGGACGGGCGGCGCCACGGCTAGAAGCGGGGGGCTCCACTGGGCTCTCTGGATGGGAGGATGCTCCCTGTCCGCTGCGGGAGCCTCCCTTCTTGGAGCCCAGGCGGGAGGGGGAAGCGCGTGCGCGCGCGCGTGCACACACACACGCACACATCCTTCCCCTGGAGTTTTGTCTCGTCTCCCTTTTGTTTTTCTGCCTTCCCGGTCATGAGACCCGGAAGTTTTTTTTTTTTTTTAAACCTGTCTCTCTCCCTTTTCCAACACCCCCCCCC